>NC_059263.1:1182500-1185000 GCF_017591435.1 Portunus trituberculatus | reverse complement strand
CTCTCTGGTCTAAATTTGCGTTTTCCTCTCCCCGGTTCCATCCAGTCATCGTTCCCTCTCATCCCACACTCTCCTCTTCCTCCTCCCTCCCTTTGCGCCTTCTCATACACTCCTTCACCTCTTTGCTGTGTCCTACTCCTACCCTCACTTCAATGCCCCACCCTACTCTCACACACTCATCTATATATCACATACTTTCTACAGATCTTCCTCAACTCATCTGCATCCCTTCTCAGCTCCTACCCCCAACTCCTCCCATGCCATCCTACACCGTCCTAGCTTGTCTCGACTCATCCTATTCCCTCCCACTCTCTCTCAGTTCCTCCCAGCCTTCTCAGCTCCTCGTGTCTCCAAGCCTTTCCCTGCATCTCCTAGCTCATCCAAAGCTCCTTCCAATCATTCCCACATCTTCTCAGTCACTCCTATGCCCTCCCAGGCCTTCACGGTGCTTTCCAATCATTCCCAGCCCCTCCCTGTCCCTCCCAGTTCCTCCCAGATGCTCCCAGTCCTTCTCAATCATTTCCAGCCCCGCCTTGCCTAGTCTAACCATCCCCAGTTGTTCCGAGCCCCTCCCAGTCCGTGCAAGCCCCTCTTTAGTCCCTCCCAGCTCTTCCCGTGTTTCCTCAGTTCCTTGCAAGCCCCTCCCCAGTCTCTCCCAGCCCCACTCCCTGCCGCAGCTGCCACGTGTGGAGTGTGGAGGCGCCGCTGGGACTGTGTCGATCCCGCAGTGTGTGATGTCATTGGTACGTCACTATTGCGTCACCATCCTAAGCTGTTCCTTGGAGTGGTGGTGGTGGTGGTGGTGATGGCGGTGATGGTGATGGTGGTGGTGGTTCGGGGAAGTATAAGACAGACAGACAGACGGACAGTAACATAAACACACACACACACACACGCACACACTTGTACACATAAACATACAAACATACACACGCGCACAAACACTCAGGTGGGTAAACAGGTGTGGTGTTCTAATGGTATCGCAATAACACACACACACACACACACACACACACACACACACACACACACACACACACACACACACACACACACACACACCTGTGCTACATTCAGGTGTGTCATGACCCGCCTGGATGGGAAATTATGGGTGTTTTAGGTCCTGCGTCCATAAATACCTAGCCATCTATACAGTGCGTTCCTTTACAGCTCAATGGCGTTCCTTTAGGCTGCAGAAAATTGTATGTGATATATTTCATTGATCTATTTATCTATTTATCTATTTATTCATTTGACTTATTTATGTCTGTATGTGTGTGTGTATTATTCAGCCAGTAATTCGTTTAGCTATTTTCGTTTTTTTTTTTTTTTCTGTTTTTGTTCATCTCTTTATTTATTCATTTATTTTTGGGTGTATGTTAATGTTCTTCTCCTTTATCTTATTTCTCTTCTTCTTCCTCTTCTTCTTCTTCTCCTTTTCCTCTTCTATTTTCTTCTTCCTCTACTTCTTCTTCTTCCTCTGCTTCCTCTTCCTCTTCTTTCTCTTCTTCTATTTTCTTCTTCTTCTTCTTCTTCTTGATACGGAACTGAAGGAAAGTCTTAGCGTCAAATATTGATGACCTTTGACCTTGACTACTTGGAGGAGGAGGAGGAGGATTCTCTTTCTCCTTCTTCTCCTTTTCCTTCTCCTCCTCCTCCTCCTCCTCCTCCTCCTCCTCCTCCTCCTCCTCCTCCACGTCATGAAAAAAAGCAGCACAGGATTAGATTAAGATTAGGAATAAGATATTTTCTCCTCCTTCCTTCCTCCCTTCCTTTCTTCCTTCCTTTTCATCACTCAATTCCTCCCTTCCTTCCTTCCTTCCTCCCTTCCTTCCTTCCTTTTCATCACCCAATCCTTTCCTATATCCTCTTCACTCATCTATCCCTTCACCTCTACCCTCATAAACACACCCTCCCCCAACACACCCCTGCAGCTCCCATGCCTTCACCTGGCAGCACCAAGGTGTAATCAGGCAGGTGTGAGACCAGCAGGTGTTCAGAGGTGCAGTGAATTGACTAGTGGCTCACCTGGTATTCACTGACGGTTCTGGTTTAATAGTCTGTGTTTATTGACTCATCCTATCTCTCATGTCTTTTGTGTGTGTGTGTGTGTGTGTGTGTGTGTGTGTGTGTGTGTGTGTGTGTGTGTGTGTTTGCTATTATTTGTTTTCTTGCGTTTTGTATGTCTTGTTTTTCTTCCTTCTATTTCTTTCTTTCCTTCTCTTTTTTCTTTCTTTTTTTCATGTCTTCCGTACGTTTTCTTCTTTACTTTTCTTTCCTTTCTTTTCGTTATTGGCGTTTTTTTTTCTCCTCGTCTCCTTTTTTTCTATTTTTTATTCTATTTTGCTTTTTTTTTTTATTCCTTACTTAGAGAGAGAGAGAGAGAGAGAGAGAGAGAGAGAGAGAGTATTACCACAGTGTTATCTCCCTCCCCACAGGTGATGGTCCCCCTTACGTCCTGTTGCTGATGATGACACTGCGACCATCACCACCACTACCC
>NC_059263.1:1132500-1177500 GCF_017591435.1 Portunus trituberculatus | reverse complement strand
CCCCAATACTTAAAACACACACACACACACACACACACACACACACACACCACTCCTTACGTAACGATCCCAACATAAGCCAAACCTCAACCCAACTCAAACCAACTCAAACGAACACCAAACACACAACACCGTCAGTGAGTTCCTCCGTCAGGCGAGTTTTTGGAGAAGTTGCTGCGTCACTTTGGGTCTGGTGAGGCTGGACGAGGTAAGCGAGGTGGATGGAACACGCTGGCTACTTCCCGAGTGCATCCTGGTGGTGTTCTCTCCGGGGGTGTTCGTGGCGTGTCTGAAGCTCACCACCCACACCTCCCCGCACCTCCACCTCCCCGCACACGACCCAGAAGGCGAATCACACAAGAATATTGGTCTGAGGATTCTGAATGCTGTTGGTGAGTGGGAGGAGTCTGTTAAGGTGGTGGTTTGTGTGTTTTTTTCTTTACGTCTCTCTCTCTCTCTCTCTCTCTCTCTCTCTCTCTCTCTCTCTCTCTCTCTCTCTCTCTCTCTGTTTCTTAGTTTTGTGGTACGTATTTATTTATGTAGTTATTTGTTTTGTTTAATTGTTTATTTGAATGTACTACTTTTGTTTATTTAATTTCATTTATTTTTTTTTTTTTTATATATATTATGAATGTGCATCGTGTCATTTAGGTAGTGTGTGTGTGTGTGTGTGTGTGTGTGTGTCGATTGTCTTACGTTTCCCGAGCTATTCTTTTTTTGCTATTCCGTCATTTGCACTGTCCCTGAACGAGAACAGTCTATTTGTCAGCTGCAAAAAAATGTTTCATTATTTTCTATTTCATTATTCCCCATTTTTATTCACTTCAGATAACATCACTATAATAATATCCTGGCTTATGTCATTATCTTCCCCCTTCCCTCGCTTCCTCCCCTCTAGCCTCCGTTCCTTCCGCCGTGATCGAACGCTTTCCAGCTCCCTTTCTTCCCCCTTCTCTGCCTCACGTCTTGCCATCATGTCACAATGTACTTACGGTCTCAGCTATTCACTTGTTCCGTTGTATTTTCTTCTGTATTACACTCGGGGCCAAGTCGGATCCTGTTACGTAGTTTTTGAAAAGTTAAGCGTCCGTAGAAGTTTTTTTTCGTGATTAATTAGTTTTCTAGCAGAGAGAGAGAGAGAGAGAGAGAGAGAGAGAGAGAGAGAGAGAGAAAACTGAAATAATACCCATTCTCTTTTTTTTTTGCATTACTTGTATGATTTTGCTTTGTTTCCCCCCATCAGTGAGCCTATCTATGTATATGTTTACCCATCATCTATCTGCTTACCTACCTACTTACCTATATACATACATACACATACCTGTTTGTGTACTTATATCATCTATTTATCTACCTATCTGTCTTCATACTTATCTACTTGTCCACCTATTTATCTCCCTATCTCCATGTCTCCCCCCACCAGGCACCTACCTGGCCGTGGCGGTGATAGGGGCGGCCGGGGTTATGGTTCCTTCCCTGCTGTCCGCCATCTACTTCCTCGTTTTCGTCGTCACCGCCACATACTGTAGTCTTAACAATCCACTGGGACGTCGTTTTGGGTTAGTAGTAGTAGTAGTAGTAGTAGTAGTAGTAGTAGTAGTAGTAGGAGGAGGAGGAGGAGGAATAATGGTGGTTGCGGTGTTTATTCTAATCCATCGCGTGCATGTCATTATTATTCCTCTTTCTTTGTATGAGATAGTTATTACGTGCATGCCATTATGAATGCGTGCTTACGTACAGTCGGCTCCCTACTTGATGAATCAGTGTGTGCTTTTCAGATACGTGTGTCGGGGCGTGATGGTGGTGGCGGGCGTTCATCTGCTTTGCCTCTATGTGTACCAGACGCAGTGGGCGCAACACTACTTGCCGCCCGCCTCCCTCGCAGCCAGGTGTGTGTCTGTCACTGTACAAGGATGACTCTAGATCCTTATTTTCTTATGTATACAGTACTTACTTTGGTTTTCCGTAATGTAACGTAGTGAAATCAAACAGCAAGAATCTTTTTAAGTCTGTAGGTGTTTGGAATCCGTTGTGATTTCGTGAACACATGATTGGAGTGGCGTGTTGTGTGTGCTGTGTGGCGTGCAGGTTGCTGGGAATGACGGCTGTGGTGGAGACTGACTGCCAGGACCCACGCTCGGCGCCGCTTGCCACCGATGAATGGTCCAGATTCCTAAACCCGGTGCTGCTGCTGCTCCTCTACTACGTCTTGTCATTCGAGTCGCAGTTTCTTCTCTCCAATAAGGTCAGTGCCACCGTCTCAGTCCCCCATCCCTAGCCCTGTGGCTCGCGTTTTCTCCGCCTGGCTTCATTCCAAAGAAAATTCCTGGGTGTTTTCCTTCCTTTTATCCTGCCATGGGTTTTATTTTCTCCTCAGTCCTCACCACCAATGTTGTTGTTGTCATTAGCTGTGGAGAGTCAAGGCAGATAGCCACACTTAGTAGACAAGGTGTGGAAGATGTATGAAAAAGCACGTTGCGTTGTTTTAGCGCTAATGAAGCTGTTGCCGCCTGTGTGTCGTGGAGATAATGGAATGACGTCTTGTTTACAGTGGGCATCGCATCGCGTGTTTGCCAGACTGGTCATGTAGTGATACTGATGCATTATTATATGTTAACGATTGTCTTTCTCTCCTTATCTTTCTTCTCTTCTCCAAACCTTGCTTTTTGAAGAATGGGTAGAGAGGGAGAAAGGATTTTCGTACGGTTTCGCATCGTGTGATCGTCTCCCCCATTCCTATCTTCATCTCTCCCTATAACCCTTAAATATATGAAGGATGTACGCAGGTCTTGTCCTTTGCTGATCATATAAATGTACATGAAGGAGAAAGAAAGGTGGTAGGAGAAGCCTGAAATAATCGTACCAGGACTGCCAACTCGAGACTCGGTGCATCGGTGCAGAGTAAAGTTGTCACATATTCTACTACAGATACTTCTTCCTTTCTCTCTCCGTGTCTCCCACTCCACGCCTTCCCGGGTCCTCCCTGCTCCAGGCGGCACTGCTGTCACCCGTGGGCTCCAGCGTGAAGTACCTGATTCGCCGCAGCACCATTCGAAGCCGCTCAATCAAGTCTCGACGCTCATCTGCCTCCGAAGCCTCTCGCTCACGCCGGACCTCATTCACCCATCAGTCCCGCCGCCGTCTGCTGGCAGAGACTCAAGTATTATATTGTGTTGTACCTTTACGTAGATCAAGTCATCGCACCTCATACTTCTCATACTTTCACTGTACAATGTACACTAGCACCTTCTCGACTTATACCAAGTCAGCCATACCATCACGTTCACCTAACAGTACCGCACAGTTACTTCAGACCTGTCTTGACACCCAGGCTCCAGCCCACCTTCACTTTAGACTCCCTTTACTGATCGATCTCTTGACATCCTTAAACTTTCTTGTGCTACTCACGTCATCTTGAGATATAAAGTGATTAAATCTCATCAGAAATATTCTATCTTTCAATCTGTTAACATGTAACTCAAACTTTACGTTGTTACTAATTAGACAGTTCCATTTCATGTTGAACTTTATAACACTTTTTACCATGCACAGGTTTTGATAAAGCTTTCTATCACAGCCGTGTCAGCTACGTACAAGCAAGATACGCACATGCCATAAACGTAGAGAAATTATGTGGCAGGCGTGTAGTTTGCCTGTAATAGCTCTCGAGAAGTGCTGAAATTCGAGATTTTCTAAGTCCAGCGAGATAGGGTAGATTAATGTCCTAGCTGACTTCATATCTATAGATAATCTTAATGACATCAAACATTTGTATCCTTCCTTCAGTCTGAGTGAGTTCAATGAGGTTCACCAGATGCCTTCATTAAGCTATACATGCATCGCTCCCTCTGACCACTTACACACAGCATCCGTGGCTGCTCCTGCAACTAACACTATGATAAGTAGCACCAATAAATCACCACCACCCACACCACCATCACTACCACCTCGACCATCACCACATGCTGACTTGTATTTTGAAACCCTTTTATCTACGAGTACCTGCTGTTATCAAAGGCCAGAGCATGAGTGTTGTTCCCAGTGCTGATGCATATTCCTTGTTGAATTTGCTGGATGTTGAGAACTCCCTCACACATAACAACCACCTGAGCCTGTTTAGAGTACATAGTTGAGAACCACTGTCATATTTAAGAGTAAGTGGTGTGGGTGATGCAGGGACTAGTGGGATCATTAGCCCCAGTAGAGGTTTCAGACACAAGTAGCATTCTGACAGCAGTGTCCAGCACTTCACTGCACATGTCCATGTTGGCAGACTCTTGGTTGGAATACACCAAAGGAATGTCTTTGGGTTTTATGAGCTTGGCTTACTGTAAAACCTCAAGCCATAACAATCATTGGAAGTGTAAAGGCCCAAAGAGTTACCATGAGATGTGATGAGTGTCAGTCATAACAAGTGAGGTGGTGTGCTGTGTAGCTCCAGTTGAGGGTTCCAGCCACAGGTGAGATGTCCTCACCACTCACTCATCACACCTTCAGGTCACTCAGTATCTGCAATGATAACTGCAAAAAAAAGCAATATTACAAGTTCATTGTTGTAATCCACTCAGACTCAAGAACATTCCTAATTAAGACTCCTTAGAATATTCTACTAAATACACACGGTGAATACCTTACACCGCCATTGACAGAGTACACTAGTACAGACACTGAAGGATGCCTGTGTATTCCAACCGCAAGTCCTGACAGCAGCGTGCACTCTCCCCAGCTGCAGGAGGGTGGGGTTGTGGCGGTGGGCAGCAGCCTGGGCTCGGGTCTTGGCTTTTGCCAGGACTCGGATCCCAGCTGGGACGCCCCTGTGGCCCTGTGCCGCAGCCGCAACCCATCCATGCGAGACTCTGCCTGCAGCAATAACACCTCAGTCCGCAGCATCAGGTCCTCCTATGGCCCCAATGGTTCCCTGCCCTCCAAACTGTGTCCCAGAGCTTTCCAGGTAGTGTGGCCCAGCCCCTCCCTCTTCCTCACCCTCACCCTTCCTCCAGCCCTTCACCCTTCACTGTTCCTTGTGTTTTGCCTGTAGAGTTTTTTTTTTCTTCCATTACCTTTTCCTCCATTAGTCTAATCACCCTGTTCTTCCAACCCTGTCCAAGGCCTTGTTGGTGCAGATAGGTTGTTTTACCTTTTATTTTCTTGTAATTTTTGTTTTAATGTCTTTAGTTCACAATTCTGATTGAATCCTCAGAATTTTATTTTACATTTATTTGTTGTTTTGTTTCTTAAATATAAATAACAACATTGGGTTTACTAGAACCCTCTCTACCTGCTTTCCTCGTCTTTGGTGCTGTTTTGTGGGAGTGCCCGTTATGACAGCCTCACTGCCATACCTCACAACACACTGGTTGTGGCTGGGCAGTGCTGGCTGGACTGTCCTGCCACCTCTGTACCACCTTTGTGTGTGTCTCTCTGTTGTCTCTCCTGCTCACCCATCCCTCTCATGTTTGTCCTGCTCACCCATCCCTCCCATGTGTCTGACTTCCTCTTGTGTCTCCGCAGTATTGTGTGTTCTGTAGACGCGTCAAACTTCCCTGTGTGTGATGTTACAGTGTCTTGATGGTGTTCAGCTTCCTTCTCGACAAATAAAGTTGTGTTACTATTCAACAATTTCATTCAAGTGAGGTGCACGTATCAGTTAACTAATTTTCTTGATGTTCTGGTAAATATGTTTGTATAATGTTCACTTTTGGGACATAGACAGAATTGCTTGTGTTTATAATGTTGAATGTTCAGGTGATCCTCACTATACAAAAGGGTTAGGTTCCTGAAAACCCTTCTGTATAGCAAAAATTCATATAGCAAATAACTAAACCAATACAAAAATAGGGGTTAAGTTCCCAGATACAAGATCTTTCAGTTTAGTTTAAACAGTACTGTATTCATCCTGTTCAAGTACAAAAAGAAATAATAATTACAGTAGCATACATAGAGACTGAAAAAATGCTTGTACATACACTGTTTTTATTTTATTTATTCTGCGTATTTGGAATAGTACGTATAAAAAGCAGTAGAACTAAAAAATGGTCATTACCAAGATTTTCATTATTTTTCTACTGGTGAGGAACCTCAAACATTTTCCAACATGAGTGGTTAGGTATTTCTGGTGAACTGTTTTGTATCATAATCCACTGGCTCTACTGTACGTATTGATTGTTTCAAGCATAATTCTAACTGAACAGTGATCCTGCATTAGTTTTGTCAAGATTGTTCCTTTACCCTCACTAATTAATTATTAATTAGTAATACTACAATAAAGATAATGAATACTACAATATAGTATTTACAGTATGAAATTGATGCAAAAATTATGAAAAATGTGGATTAAAGACAGACTAGCATAGCAAATAGTGCAAATGGGAGTGTTTGTTTGTATTGTTGTTGTGGAACCACCCGCTGTGCATCTCTGGCTCCACTGGCATGCAGGGAGGCAATTTGAAAATTTGTAAACTTAAAGCAAGTTCGTATGAGGAGACAAGAGATAGTAAAACATGGATTTCATATGAGCAAAAATTTGTGTAGCGAGTTTTCGTATAGCGAGGATCACCTGTAATGGTTTTGTTATTCTATTGTGATTCCTCGTCTCTTTTCATTTTGTTGTTATTATCCAGACAAGCAAATAACTGTAACTGTCATGACAATGCAATAGCAAGCAGGAGGGACTCCATTCACTACTAACTGAAGCTAGATCGACATGCATGGTTCATCCTGATATGTACTTGACATACATATTGACTGTAGACGTGTGCTCATTCATGTACTACAGATGATACTTGTACTGAGAGGGAAGTGGCTGTGAGATGAAACACAGGATGAAGCATTAGTACTTTATAACTGTTACGTAGTTCAGTGACACACACACACACACACACACACACACACACACACACACACACACACACACACACAACACTTAGGTACCTCTGCTTCATGGTGTGTGATGGTGTGTTTCCCCTCACCAGCACTTCTGTCTCTCTGCTCACACACCACCTGTATTGCCTCACCCAAGGAATGAGAGCATGTGTAGGTCAAGTTTTCACTGCTTTACAAAAAAATAAACAAAACATAATTGGAACGAACAAAACAACACGGCCTTCCATTAACCTTGACCTCAGCTGACCGTCACCGAGGCAGCCACTCTTTGACCTGCCTTTCCTGTATCTTGTGCAGTTAACACAACATTTACTTTTATACCGTGTGACTGTTGTGCTTTGAGTTGTCCTTGTGTTGCTGGAGTGTTGTGTGTCTGGAGTGTTCATTGTGTTTGTGTGTGTGTGTATTTATTTACCTAGTTGTATTTACCTAGTTGTGGTGTACGAGAGAGGAGTAAACTCGTGGTGTCCCGTCTCTATATCTTTTATCGAATTTCTCCTTAAAAGTATGCACAGTCCTAGCCATTACAACCTTCTCATCAAGTTCATTCCAATTGTTCACAACTCTATGAGGGAAACTATATTTCTTGTGTGTGTGTGTGTGTGTGTGTGTGTGCAATTTTGGCATTGATATTGTTAGTGAAGTTTATTATTTTTTTACTCTTCATGACTTTTATATCCTTCTTGTGTGGTATTTATTAGTGAAACCAGATGCACATGTCATTTATTAGTGAAACTTGTTATTGAATGTGTGATTTCTAACCTCCACCAGCTTACAGTGGCAGACTTTGAATGGATGCAAGTTTTATGCTTTCTTACTGCCATCTGTAGTGCATGTCTTCATTTTTGTAGTTCATAGTGTTTGCTTCATATTTATTTGTTAACTGTACATTTGTTTGTATTGTTTATGTGGCTGTGATTGACTGGATGTTTTGTCTGTATTGGAGAATTGGAGAATTATTTTGTGTTCTTCATGTTGCTTTGAAAAATTGCCTCTTTAGTATTATTGTTTGATATGTTTTACTTGCTTTATCTTGAATATTTGTTGTAAATTTTGGTTGAAATGTACAAGCATGGAGAATGTATATATATATTTTCTTTTTGTCATTAACTTTCACAAACTTCTACCTTGACATACTGTTTTTTACCCCATAGTGTGCTGAAGTTTTCTTGTTAATGATATTTTCTGTTCACATTATTTCTTCATCTTTGTTAACACTCAGCCATCATTGCAAACTGTTTTGGTGCCTTTTTATGTCTTCATTGTATTACATTAGACTCATTTTTTAAGTTCCTAATTGACTTCTGCTGTTTTATAGAATATTACAGTAATTTTTCAATTTGATTCCACAGTAGCATGAATGAGGTGTCTTGCATTACAGAGTGCATTGTCATCTCAGTTTCTTGTATTAATGTATTCTCAAATTTGGTGTGGCATCTTCCTTTTTTTAATCACTCAGTTAATCAGTCTTCAATTATGAGATGTCTAAAATATTCATCTCATTCATGGTTAAACAAGGATACCAGGACCATTGATTCCTGGCCAGAGTCTTTGGAGTCAGACATTTGCCAGGTCTCAAAATTCTTGATCAGAAACTGGACCTTCACTGACTCATTTCAGTTTGCAGCCACATGAAATAATATTGTTTCATTCATGGTTGAAGGAAAGTGACCTCCACTCTGCACATACACAGATTGAAGACAGAACAGAGAGAAGTGGATGTCTGCTGTCTCCTCCCCCCTCCACCACCACCCAGCCTGAAGGGAGTGAGGGCACCAGGGTGGAGGGGGACCTGGAGGGCAGCACGGTTGGTGTTGGTGTGGAGGGCGGCGCTGGTGGGGACAAGGGAGAGCAGGAGGAGGAGCACCCCCTTCAGAGACTCATCTATCCCCTGATCAGTGTGTTCCAGCTGGTGATTCGCTCATCATACATCGCCACCAACATTGTCATGATGGTGAGTGTGGCAGGGTGTGTGTCGGCCACTCTGCCACTCTGTCTCTTGGTTATTTCTCCAAAAGTCAGAGAGAACACTTCATCTAAAGTCACTGGTATTGAAAATAAGGGAATGATAAGTTTAGGGTTGTTCATCTATAAGGCATTATTATTTAGATACATCATGGTTTGGAAAGGCAAAACGTATATATCCATCTTGTGAAAATGTGTGATTTAGGTTTGTACATCATAGTTTGGAAAGTTGACTATATACCTGTCTGCACCTGATGGCTGAGTGTTTCTAAGAGCCCTCCTAGGAATGGCTGTAGTAGGAAAGCATCAAGTTATTCCTGTCATTTTATTGTATTCTCACATGCTCTCCTGTCCTCCTCAACTTGCTCTCAACTTCACCTCTGTTCCTCCAGTTCACTAAGGATTGTATCCTTCCACTCTTTTCAAAATCCTAAAGGGTGCTGTGGTTTGGTGGTCTGTGTCATTTAGGCTGTGTGGTGTGTGTTGCAGGCGTGGAGCATCACCTACCACAGCTGGCTCACCTTTGTGCTGCTGCTGTGGGCCTGTGTGCTGTGGATGATTCCTAACCAGCGTGCTGCAATGCTGCGCTGTTCTCCCTTCCTTGTCATCTATGCTGAGGTCAGTGTTTATATCTCTCTCTCTCTCTCTCTCTCTCTCTCTCTCTCTCTCTCTCTCTCTCTCTCTCTCTCTCTCTCTCTCTCTCTCTCTCTCTCTCTCTCTCTCTCTCTCCTCTCACTTATTTGTGCATCATTTGTGTTCTTTAGTACACCTGTCTTTCTGCCAGTTGTCTCATTGTTCATGTGTTCATCTGTTACCCCTGGCAGCTACTATTGCTGATTCAGTACATCTACTGCATGGACCTGACAGAGGAGGAGTTGCCCAGTCAGGTGGAGGCCGTTAACCTCAGCCAGATTGGTCTGGTTAAGTACCCCAAGCTGCCGTGTAAGCCCCTCATGGTCAAGGTAGGAGCACTCGGCTCACAACACAGTAGTAATTGCTTTGCTGCCGTGTTACTTCACTATAATTGTTGTCACCCACATTGACTTTTGATGACACATATAAAGATAGTTATTTTTCAATGAATACAACTTTGCATGACATGATTATTCTTTAAAAAAAAATTTCTACCGCTACATTATAAGATAACTTTTTGATTAAAGATGATAAAGGCATACTTGATACTGACTTGAATTTTAAGAGAAGAATTAATGTTGTAGATTGGTGTACTGTCCACTTTGAGTTTTGTTATTGATGCTTTCTGTGCCTCTCCCTACACCCCCTCACCTTCCTGGCAGGTCCTGTACACCACCATGTTCTGGCTCACACTGCGGCAGTATGTTCAGGAAGTAGTCGAGGTCACCAAGCGGGAGATGTCCTCTGCAGCTGCTCTCCAGCCCTTCACTGTGGCCGTCAGCACCACCACCTCTGGCCAGCCTGTCACCACTCTCATCTCCTCCAGTGGTACAGTGTCAGCCTTTTACTTTGTGTTGTGTGACAGACTTCTATGGCCACTCTGAGGGCCGGGCATCATGAAATAATGGTGTTTTTACCCCCAGAGGACCAGACATCCTCCCCGGTGATGGAACGCATCGGCCAGTGGGTGCGCGGACTCCTTGTCAAGTTTTGGATCTGGCTGGTGGCCATCATGCTCTTCATCTTCGGCATCCAGGGCTCTGAGGTGGTCATCTTCCGGATCATGTACATGGTGCTCTTCCTCGTCTTCACCATCACCTTCCAAGTGAGTCTGTGGTAGATGAGACTTATTTTTCTTATAAGAAGGTTGCTGGCCAAGGACAAGAAAAAAAAGTGAAAATAAAGGCTCACTGAAGTGCCTGTCCCAAAAGAAAGGTCAACCAATATGGTCAGAAAACTGTGTGATTGGACCTCTTTCTTTCACTTGGTTGAAAGTTTTTTTCTATCTGTTCTTTTTTTTCTCAGTCTGTCTTTCTTTATCAATCTATATATCTATCTTTCTCTCCTTTCTTTTCACTCATTCTTTCTGTATGTATGTATCTATTTGTAGTATTTATCTTCATTTGATATTGTGATGAATTAGGATTATTTCTACATGACATGTATTTTCTCAAGTTATTTGACACAATGGTTTAAAAGCAAGTCATGTTCATCAGACATTGCATTGCTTGAAGGTGACACATCACAAACATCACCTGTCCTTCCCTCAGTTGTCGTATTCAGCATGGCGTAACTTCCTGTATGGTTTCTGGCTGACGGTGATCGTGTACCAGATGATTGTGCTGGTCCTCACCTACACCTACCAGTTCGATAACTTCCCACAGTACTGGGAAAACTACACCTACATCCCTATTCAGCTGCAGAAGGACATGGGGCTGGAGGTAAGTGGGGACAGAACCAAGGAAGTCAGCTGCAGTGGAATGAATGAGTGGAAGGACAAAGGAAAAATACAGTACGTATACCATTTCCGTCTCTGCCGTTCAATAACACCTTTGTCTCCCCACAGGTGTACGACACAGGCCGTCTCTTCATCAAGCTCATGACACCCACCTTCTTTGTCATCGTCACCATCATCCAAGTGCACTACTTCCACAAGGACTTCCTGGAACTCTCAGACATAGAAAAGATGTGAGGACACCGCCACATCACTCCCTGTTGATTGTGGTCCTTTGTCTTACTCATTCTCATTATCTGTGATGCAAAGTTCGTGGACTGTTGCAAGAGACACCATGAAGGATGCTTATGCTGACTTTTGTTGCTCTTTGGTCCACATCTTCTCTTATATTTGAACATTTTATAATACTGCAACATATCATATTACACTTTAAAAGAAGTGTTAAACTATTTCTCATTTTAGTTGTTTTTTATTAATTTTTAACACTGCTACTATCATTAAGCATTTTTATAATCTGGTACCATATGATCCTTTTTGTAATAGTGCCTTAAAAGAAATGTTTTAATCACTTCTCTTCACTTTAAAAATATAAGATCAGTATTGAAACTATATATTAAAAAGGCAATCCCACAAAATACCTTGAAGCACAAACCACAACTGTCACTCCTTCCTCCCTTCCCTGGCACACACCCCAGACCTGACCAGCTGCCCATAGTGAAGGAAACCTCCAAGAAAGCCACCACCAAACCCAAGCCAGCAGTACAAAGCCATCCAAACCTGCTTGAGTCCTGCACGTTGGAGGACATCAGAGGTGAGTCTGGTTGGAAAAAGACTATTGCTAGTTGCTACATCATTATCTGGATTTTAATTGAAGAACAGTTCTACTCATATTTCTCTCTCATTGTAGTTCGTCAGTTTATCCTCTCCTCTGTTTGTCTTTCTTCCAGCACTCCCTGCTTTCCTTCTCTTTACATCGCATTGTATTCCATTCCACAAATCTCTTTTGACTTCTCTCTGCCCTTTGCCATTCATTATTGTGCTTTAGAGCATCAGTAAAGCAGTTCCTCCTTTGAAACCTCCTACGTCACCCTCCCTCCTCAGGGGCGCTGGAACACTATGGCACGCGTCTGCTGGGGTGGCTGCAGGAGGGCTTTGCCTCAGCGCTGGAGCTTGGGTGGCGGTTCCTTGAGATTCACCTCATGAAGATTGTCCTTGGCTCAGTCATCACACTTGCCTGCTATGATGTTAGTCTGATGTACTTTGTTGTTTTTTTTATTTGTATAATGTAACACTTGTTTAGTTTATTTTTTGTTTCCACATATTAGTCTCATTTACTGCTCCTTTTACTTTCTTCACTTGAGGTAAATTTCATCCACTTAACTTTTTTGTATTCTCATATAAGCCTCATTTACTTAGTTATTTTACCTTTAGCCACTTTACTTCTGTCTCATATTCACACCAGTGATACAGGTAACAAAAGATTCCCTTCCCTCCTGCCCTGACTGGTGCCCTTCCCTCCTCAGGTATGTCCTCTTCACTGGGCCTTCGTGGTGCTTGCCTCAGTGGCCGTGCCTTGCCCCGAGAGGATCCAGATTGCCATATGCAGGACCTGTATTTTTCTTGCATCCCTCCTACTCATTGTACGCATGATCTACCAGATTGATTACATTGACCCAGAGGAGTGGGTGGCAGACTGCTCGGTATGGTTCAGCTTGTGGTTGTAATGGCGGTAGTTGCTCCAGTAGGTGAAAAATGCAGTTGATTAGTATTAATGATGCACGTTCTGATAAGGAGAGTAATGTAGACTGAAGGTTTTGATTGATAGCTGAGTAATGATGGTGGATACAAGAGTGTGAGTTTGAGATTACTGACACAGCTCATATTGATCCTGCAGATGTTCAACAATGAGACCACAAAACCATATCCTCTGAACACCACAGCAGACAATGCGCTGTGGGTCGGCCTTGCTAAGACAGACAACCTGCCCAAGTACCTCAAGGGATACATAGGTGAAGGCTCAATGCTGCATTCCCATCGTATAACTGCATCTAGCCTGGTTCATGAAAATTTTAGTGGATATCTGAAGGAATCCATTAAAGCGAATAATGTAACGTATAGGTGTCCAGTACAAAAAGGTTTACTTACTGTTTTTTCACATTGGTTGTATTTTGATATTTGCTGTCATATTTTGATAGAAGATGCTATTCAATGTTAGTCATGATGTTGATTCATAATTACAGTATATACAAAGACATTTATTTTAATCATGACTTCAAGTTGTGAGCCAGGAAAATTAAGTAACGATAGTATTTTGGTTTATTTAGGAAAGCACAAATATGCTGGAAACCAAGAGAGATGTATCCTCTAATGCAAAAACTAGTAGGTTGACTGGCAGATGAGTGGAGTGGAGTGATGGTGTAGACAGTGGGACAAAGAATTGCTAGGTTGACAAGTAAAGTAGGGTATTTACCTGGTCTGCCCCTCACCCATCCCTCTCTTGGCAGGCATCATTGTGGTGATCACCGTGCAGGCCGTGGTAGGCATCCGACAGCAATACCACCGCAAGGTCACCGGCCTGCCCCCTCCGCCCCCTGGCGTCCTGTTCCCCAATGTGACACGTGCCGTGGCTGACGATGGCGTGGTGGAGTGCTTGAAATTCCTCCTCAACTATGGCTTCTACAAGTTTGGTGTGGAGGTGAGGTGTTCCAAGCCTGCTGCAGCGGATGTGTTGGCTGTGACTGACGTGTGTGTAGGAATGTGGTGTGTGTGTGAGGTGGTGTTTGTCATTTTGAAACTCAACCCTTTGACTGCTAATAACAATATGCCATCTCTACTTCATTTTGATGAAGCCCAGCTCATTTTACTGAAGAAAAGAAACTATAGACAGTAAAAAGTTTTAATGATTCCATCACTCATTTTGTTGTCACTAATATTTTGTGTTAGTTATATTGTGAGTTTGTATCAGACTATCGTTAGGTTTAAAGGAAGCTGCAGCATTCATAGAGGAAAAAAATTGAAATGACATGATTTTCATTTAATATCTGTATTACAAATCAGTGCTTTAAATACCATGTGACATTTTTTGTGGTAAAACACATTGGAAGGTATTGTGTTGCAGCAATACCTGCTATGACAACAGTGGTGCTCTGTGTCAGATTTGCCTGATGAGTCTGGTGGCAGTGATTGGGACGCGTCTGGACGTGTACTCACTCTTCTACGCTGCCTGGCTGTGTTACTTCTACAACAGGGAGAGGAAGGGAATTGCTCGGGTGTGGAAGGGCTTCGTGGTGTTCATCACGGTACTGCTGCCCATCCAGTACCTCATGTGTGTGGGCATCCCGCCAGGCATCTGTACAGGTGTGCACATCTGACTTTTACCGATGTTTTCCAGCTTCCCATGAAGTTTTTTGGGGTTTGGATCTGTAAACAGAGTCATAAGCTCATCAGTGAGTTGTGGTGTGATTCTGATATGTTTGGAAGATGCTGGATGAGTAAAGGAAACAAAATGCATTGAAGATTAAGGAAAAAGGACCAAAATTGGGTCAAACTTAATCATTCAACTAACTCATAAAAGAAATTGTCCTTAGGTCTTCAAGATGTTCTTTGCTTCTAAACAGATTACCCGTGGGCTGGAGAGATGGATCCTGAGCTGAGGGAATGGCTCTTCTTCCCAGACTTTGTGAAGCCACCCGAGTCTTACAAGATTGTCAGTGAGTGTTATGGGGAGCTTTGTGTGTGTGTATGTGTACATTACTGTTCAAGATATTTCTGATGGATTTCTATAACCTACTTCATTGAACTTTTCCATTGGATTCTTACACTTTATTTCTTTATCTGTAGCATTACTTTTCTCTGCTACCCAAATTTAAAACCTGCTGTGCCTTCCTTCTCGCCTAACAGCGGACTTCTGCCTCTTGATCTTTGCCGTGAGTCAGCAGCGAGTCTTTGAGATAGAGTTTGCTGATGGGGCTGACTCGTACGAGGGTGGCAGCAACAAGGAGATAGTGTACGAGGACCAGGCTTCCCTCGTTAATCCACTTCCAGACTTCGTTACCTATGCCAGGTAGGATTCACAAAGCTGCAAACTGGCTTACTAATGCACACCTGGCGATTTGATATGTCCATGTTAGAAGATGCACTCAAATCCCAAGTCTAATCTGTGTCTGTACTGTAAGGCTTCATTCATGGCTGGCTGGGTCACACTTTGGACCAACTGCAAGCCCTCTTCTAGTCTTGAACTCTTTTCTCATGACTTAAAGCTCCTTTTTCCAAATGTTATCCTCTGCTTTCCTATCTTCAAGCTCCCTCTTCCTAATTCCAAGCCACATCCTCTTAATTCCACTCTCCTCTTCAGCATCATTTTCCTTCCTCCTTCCTCTCAACCTCATCCTCTCACCTGATTCTTACAACAGCAGATATAATGAAATCAAAGTTCTTTCATCAGTGAGGGTTTTCTGTCAGAGTTGGTTTGAGTGCATCTTTTAGTGCAGGGCATCTCATGTGAAACCCAGTCATGTGAATGAAGAAATAGTAGTAGTCTTTATTTTTGGCATTCAGAGAAATGTTAGATAAGTAAATGGGTAGATACTGATAGTACATGCATTGTTGTTGTTTTGAAATTGTTGCTAGATTGGACTGCCACATTTAAGATGAAGTATTGAATGTTGCTTCAAATTTTATTATCAAAGTGTTATGAAAGAAAGATATTGATTTAGTCTTTGAATTGTTTTGCAAAAATTCTTCGATAGTAAGGACGAAGATAGTTTGTCAGGGTTTACCTCCACCATGAATAATAATGTAGCAAGGCCCCACGTCATCCTTCTGTGAGATATCAATCTATATATGTGTGGTGAATGTTACCCGAGAGTGTGAGTGGGACTTGTGAAGGAGCTTAGCAAGGATTTCAGGCCTCTCTCAAACACTGTTCCCTACTAACACCATCTGTCTATGGCTTTATGGCTTCTTCTCCCTTAGGAATTCTGGAAGTAAAAAGTAAGTATAATGTCCTCCTTAACTGCCTCACCAAGCTGCTCCCTATAGTGTAGAGTACTTGATGCAGAAGAACTAACACAAGTGAATGAGCGTAACCAGACATGCCGAGCCTTGTGCCTTGGGACTCACAGGACCACTATGACCACTGAACCTCCAGTCCCACTCCCAACACAATATCTTGGCCACAGTTCATGCCTACAGATGAAGAGTACAGGAACCTGCTGGGAAAGTACTGGGAAATTATTTAAAATCTTTATTTAAACAATCTTGAAACTATTAGCTAGAGAGAAATCTGTATGGAAAGTGTCAATATTGAACCTTCCCAGTGGTGACTACTTGATGCATACCATGAGTGGGCAGGAGGACAAAAAGGAACATAAGACACCTTTGCTTGCTCTTCCTCCTGCTGTTACTGAACCATCAAACAATTGGAGCAACGTGATGCATCTTACTTTAACCCTTTCTAGAGCCTGACACCGTAACCTCGTGTACTTTTTACTTTGCTAGTGACAGAGTATCCCATTTGAACTTGACCAGTCTGTGCCATTGGAATGTGACATGACAGAACCTTCCTGCTTGATTCTTCCAACCTGTTTGGTTCACGAATGAGATGTGAACTGATTCACTCATACTTTTGTAGTTACCATGCACCACGACACACCACCTCATCGTTATTGATCTTTACTTGGTTCTTCCTCTTTTTTTTTTTTTTTTGTTGTGTGTGTGTGTGTGTGTGTGTGTGTGTGTGTGTGTGTGTGTGTGTGTGTGTGTGTGTGTGTGTGTTTACCAAGTTTTGATGTCCAAGAAGTTATGCTCTTTTCCTCACTACTGTTATCTATCATTTTGAATTCTTTGCATGAATCACTCCTGTACCCAATTTGTGCCAAATTTTTGTGCCTCTCTACTGAAAGCTATATTATTATTATTATTATTATTATTATTATTATTATTATTATTATTATTATTATTTTATCATCAACATTATATTTCAATCTTTATTCATTAATGTTTTATTTTATTATCAGTTCCTTAAGGCCTCTCATTGCTGAAGTAGAGAGGCTGTGAATGATGTATCTATTAGAATATTATGAGTAAATGAATGGCAAAGTATTAACTGCATTTTATGATTGTTCATGTTGGCATGTTGTACATTTATACTCATCCTATGCACAGAATGCACATGGAATTTGAACCTTTTCATCCTCATTTCATGTACATTGTGATGGTTGTGTCATCACAAGATACGTCACTCTTGGGACTGTCATAGCTGTCATGCACACTGGTTGGTGGAAGTGTTAGGTAAAGTCATTGCTGTAAACCAAATGTCACTCTCACTTGCATTGTGCTTAACATTTGCCATCAGTCTTCTGTCACTTGATTTGCTAGTCTTCTGTTAGTTGTATGGTTTATCTTCAGGGAAGAAGACAACACTGAAGAATTGCTCCGTAGATGGGAATTTAGTGTGGCGGCTCAAGACGTACATTTGACCATGAATGTAGACATCTGTGATAACTTGGAATTCTTTGTTTTATGGAAGAGTACATGTTTACATTACTGAATCTGATATAGACAGTTTTTCTTTTCATAACACTACAGACAGATGTGTAAGGATAGTTTTTTTATTAATTGTTATAAATATCATGTGTGTTATGTACCAATCTAATAAAAACTGAGAAGTCAAACTTTGCTGAGGCCACCACAGTTTACTGCCATGCTGCTATTCTGTTTTCAGTGTGATGGTGTAATATGATATAATCAGTCCTACAATTCATCACTGCACCATCACCCTCACAGGAACTACCTGGACATGGTGAAGGTGGTCATCTTTTTCACCTCTTACTGGGTGACCCTCGCTGTCATGTTCCTGGGGGGCACCAATCGGGTGACTCTCTTTGCCATGGGCTACGTCATGGGTGCCTTCATCTTCCTGTGGCAGGGCAACGAGTTCTACCTGAGGCCGCTCAATGTCATCCTGCGCCTGTAAGTAACAAAAGTTTATCACCGCTTGTAATTTTTGCTGTTTTTGTGGTTTTTCTAGTGCTGAGTGAGGGACTGACACCATGAACAGTAAATGTCATCTCCTTTTATTCCTGTCAGTCACAGCTTTCTCTGTTGCTTTCATTCTTTACTGCTTGCTTTCATGGTCATTGTGCAATTTAATTCTCAGCTTTGCCTTTAGACTGTCAAGACTCATAAAAGTTTTCAAACCTGATTACTCCAAGTGTGCAGGATGAGATGCTCAAGGGAACCAAATGGTGAAGGAAAGTGATCTGCATTACAGAAACTGGAACAAGATTTGGTTCTCAGTTATTGAAAGTTAACACAACACACTAAAAAATTACTTTACAAGTGTAGAAGAAATGGTACTATTAGAATGAACAGTAGTTGTGATGCACCACTGGGCACTTCTCTCATCATCTTGCTTGGTACAGATGGAACTTCCTCCTGGGGTACAATGTCGGGGTCATTGTGGTGAAGACGCTCCTGCAGTTGCTGGGATGTGTGTTCCTGCGGCCCCTCGCCCTCAACACCTGCTGGCTCGTCCAGCTTCTAGGGATTGCCTGTGTCAAAAAGTTTGGAGACACTTCTGACGAGGAGATCGTTGAAGGTTAGTATGACGAGGAGATCGTTGAAGGTTAGTAAACCTAAAGTAACTTTATTACATAGAGAAGAAACAAAAAATGAAATGATAAGAAAGAGTCTGAATGTGGGCTCTCATCTGTGACTGAGAAAGGAAATCCAGCAGACATGAGAGAAAGAGCAGGAAGGAAAAGTAGGAAGGTAATAGGACTGGATATTGTAGAGTGTGTGAACTGCATCAGTTTGAGATTTACTGAAAAGAGGAAATGCTGTATACATACACTGAGATAAAGTTCATTCCTAAACTGTATGTACCAGCATCCTCCCTCGGTCCTTCCTTCAAAACACTCCCTGTCCTCCTCTGACCTTTCCTTCCCCCATCCTGCAGACTTGAAGAAGGACTGTGCCGTCCCCAAGTCTGAAGCTGGTCTTTTATGGGACGGCATCTGCTTCGGCTTCCTTCTGATGCAGCGGCGACTCTTCTGCTCATTTTACTTCCAGCACCTGGTGACAGAGATGAAGGCACAGACCAAGCTTGCCTCCAGGTATGGTCAGCAAGATTTGGAGAGAACAATGGATGTGGAGGAGTTTTCACATTTACTATTTACTGATCTTGTACTGATTATAACTTGCAGAGGTGCTGAGCTGATTGCTGAGTTGATGCAGGAGGAAATAGCAGAGCAGCAGGCAGCAGAGCGGGAGATGCTCAACAAGATCAAGGAGAAGATGGAGCGCATCAAGGCATCACAGCAGCTCATACAGAACCAGCAGATCCGGGAGCCAGCCAGCCACTACGAAGGTGAGACCCGAGCCACCCCTTCCTCTCTGCCAGAGTGTGTATCATTTGGGCAACAACTGATTTGTGGTATTTTTTGTCTTTACATATTTCATTGTGGTAAAGTTTGGCAAGGATCCTGTTTGGTATGAGGATTGTGTCGTCCATGGCAAGAAAGACGTTAATGATCCGAGTAGCACAATATGGGTTGCCTAAGTCAAAATATATAACTTCTTGAAAACTCAGGCTCAAGTTGTTAATATCCATTTAGATACTTTTTTCTGAGATCCTTACACAGAAAATACCACTATTGGCTGTTTTTGTGTGGTAAATAATTCCCTCAGGCAGAGCATGAGAAAACTACTAAAACATTTTCTTCTGAGGCACACAGGAACCTTTGAACAGTATTGGTTGTTGAGTAGAGGAATGTTCTGTACACTGCCATGTGGGAATACATAGGAAGCTGCCTCGTCACTGGATTTCTTTAGTAATGAGCTAAATTACTGAAATACTGTCTTACTAATAAAACCACATTAGTCTATTGGCTGTAGACGGACCTGATATTGGTGGAATTTAGTTGTGCAAACTTCCTGTGGGTAAGAAAATCCTTGTACTTGTGCAGTAGATGGTTAGAGTTCAGTGTGTTGTTAGTTCAGTGTGTCATTAAGACAGTGTAGAGCTTTGGTGTTAGCTGCTTGAGCCATTTGTCATCAGTATGGTGCCTTTGCTGCTTGAAATGTTGTCATGCTTGGTGGCAGGTCTTCAGATGCATCAGCTAGTTGCAAATAGGCCATTGTGTGTTGCCACTACATAATTATAGTCCAGTATCACAATGAGTCACGTCATGCAACACAAGTGTTGCACTTCATTATCCAACAAAATAAGATAACCCTGTCAGTAAGTTTTACTCTACTCTTAGATGTTCACTGCATATTAATTTTCAATGTTTTTCCTGAATGTGGTGTGAGTGTTTTGCTTTGCTGTTGGGAAGCAGATAAATTCCCTTTAGCCACCAGAGCTGTCCAGACTGTGCCGCCAGTGTCTGGGGAACACTAGCACTTAGCTAGGAAATTCCAAGAACTGTTGTCCTTCCGTCACTTATTATTGTCATTAGATTTTCATAAAGACTTCAAGACATTAGTTGCTGAAATTGTTTTCTAAAATCATTATTTTTGGACTGTTACAAGTTTGACCACAAGCAGTTCAGCACTGGCTGGTCACTTGTGGTGACTATTTGGGATTGTAGACAAATCTAAAAACTCCTACATCAGCTTATGTGAACCTCCTACATAAATGAGTTGTCACTTGCATTGAGAGATGTTCAGCAGAAGGAAGCATGCAGAGTTGCTGCCAGCTGAAGATGGTGATGATAGTAACCACCATCACCACTTAATTTTTCCTTCCCACTCACCAATAGTAGATTGCAGAGTGTAGCTGCAGACATTTCCTGTTTAGCTGAAATCAACATCACTGTCTAATGACATGTTTGTGTGAAGGTGTGCATGTGTGTGTGTATGTACTAAAAAGATGCCTTCCTGCTTTCTCCTTTTGTATTCTTTTGTTCCGCCGACCAGATTTCAGCGAGGTGAGTTCCTAATGGTCGTTTATCCTTGTTGCAGCCAACACCTCGGAACAGTTTTCCAATGTCAGTAGTCCCCTTCCCTTGGAGATGACCTCGTCCCCTCCCCTGCCCCCCTCCGCAGGTGTGGATGACGTGCACGGCCTGTCGTCCCCCCGTCCCCGGGCCCCCAGTGCCACGCCTGGGGCCCCCACCCCCTCCTCCGCTAACCTCACCTTCTCCCTGGATGGTTACTTGGAGCCAACGCGTCTGTCCCTCACCACCCCTCACTTCTCACACCAGCCCATCACCTCCCCTTCAGAAGAATCTTTCCCCTTCTTCTCCCCTCCTCCATACCCTGCCCTGAGGGACCGCCACGCTCCCACTCGTGCCTCCGCCCCCGTCACCCACGACATTGGGCCACCATGGCTGAGAGAACACCTGGCCTACCACCGCCCCTCCGTCTCCACCACGTCGCCTGCCATGTCCCACCACACCTGTAATACCCTCTGCCCCCCAGCGCATGCCCCTCCTGCCCTGTGTCATCTTGTATCTACAGCACCACCCCTTAGCTGTCCCTGCCATTCCACACCCAGTTGTCCTGTCTCGTCCAGTGCACATTCCAGCCACCACTCTGACCTGCTCCTCCTCCTGTGTCCTTTTCTCTTTCCCTTTCAGTTTTTGACAGTGTGCGAGTTGTCCAGTCCACACATGTGTGAACTCAAAGTTTGTGTTTCTTTATGTTTCTTACAGTCCCTTCCTGGCACAGCTGCTGAATTTTACTACATTGGAAGCTGTCATGTGTTTTTGTTGTCTTGTTTTACAATATCTGAGATTATGCCACATACAAATACTATTCTGTAATCAGCAGCTCTCTATCTATCATCAATCATCACATAGTTGAAACATCCACACCAGTGGATGCCATGCAACACCAATAAAGAAGTACCGTTTTGTCATATTTTCTGTACGAGAAACAAACTTGAGCTGCCACATCTTGGAATACTTTTACTTATACTCAGCCTGTTGTTTGCCACATTCTTGATGTATACAATTCAATACTACATGAATGTGGTTGTTACCCCTCCACTCTTTGCACCTCGGCTGTCATGAGTCGTTATGTCGTTCCTGTACACAGGTGCTCTGCCTCTCCCCCTTGGACACATAGACTGTGCAAGGCAGCCACGTAAGGCGAGACACTGGCTGCATTTCACCCATAGACCCCTCCCTGGTGCGGCCACTGGTAACCCGTAGCTGTTTGTTCTGAGTGCAGCCTCTCCATCAGGAATGTCATGCATTCCTGCCAGGCTGACATGCATTTATAGACCTGACATTTTAACCAGTGCTTGACAGGAAACAGCCCATTAACAAATGCCTGACATGCTATTCTGCTGTGTATTCACAAAAACAGCACAAAACTAACATTGAAGAGCAGAGCATGAAGTGATATGTACACTAGGTGGCCACACAACCATCATTACAGCAACATCTTGTGTTGTGTCCATCATCTCTTCCTGAGACTGAGCCTTGCAGTGTGTGAGGTGGAGGTGATAGTGCTGGGATGTTTATGAGTGGCTCGTGCTTTTTATCACTGCGGATCATCAATTGTTGGGAGAACACGTAGATTCACTTCATTGCATCTGTACTGCAAAATTCGGTGAATACTCCTTCTCAGCCCAGCACAGTCAGGTGTGACCTGTAGTGCACTCTCACCTCCACAAGAAAATTTACCTTAAACTGTACATAAACAGACTTACTTTCATTACAGACTGTACATATATGAGTATTTTCACATTCTGTGTACATACCTTACCTCTTTATTTTTTTCTTTTTCTTTTACCTTCCACAGAATATAATGTCTATATTACAGTCTTCAGTGTATGATATGTATATAGTACTCATGTGTCTTCTTATTCCTTTCCCTTTCAGCTCTGTGTGTACTTGTCACTTGTTCAGTATGTTGTTCTGTGTAGAATGAAGTGATGCTACATACATTCCATGTGTTGCTGCAATGCTTGCAGCAGTAGCAGCTACACATCCATGTAGGATTAACTTGGTCAATATTTCAAGTCATTTATGTATGTATGTCTGTATGTCTGTAGGTTCATTGGAAAATGACAATAGAAATAAGAGTGATTGTGTTGCTGTAGCACGAGGCAACACAACACTTCGCAGGCTCATCGTTGCATTTACTTTCCCACATCTCTACCTTCCTCCTTCCTCTCCCCTTCAGTCCCTTAGATCATGAAATACCCATAGACCATCAATTTTGTTAGCCATAACTCCCTTAGACCACAGTACTGACATCCCTGACAAGAATTTATAAAGTCATGACCTTGTTGCATGTTGCAGTGCCAGAATGATCACTCAGTCCTTGACAAACCCTTCACAGTGCAGTCAGTCCAAGTCACTACACACTGAATAGATGCCACAGCAAGACACTGACACTGGCTTACCTCCCGCAGCAATACGGTCTGGCGACTATTACATGTTTGAGGATTATGGAGACTATGAAGGACTCGCACCACTGGAGATACCTGAGGAGCCGCCACAAGGGGACACCACGCAGGGATTGACAGTTTCAGAGGTGAGCGGTGAGCAGAACGACGCTCTCTCTCTCTCTCTCTCCACAGTCTGTCAGGTTCTCCTCACTCATGAAGCACAGAAAAATGGATTGTGTGAAATACTTGTAGTGGATGTTACCTAGTTGTTACTGTTAGTTATTGTCACTAGTGGTTGATAGTGGTGGGTGGCTAAGTATTTGTATATATTATTTGTTGCCTTAACCAATAACACTATTCTAAGGTATTTGTATACTTTGTTACTTACCAACTCTACTAATACTATTTTTTTGTCATTCTCTCTCTCTCTCTCTCTCTCTCTCTCTCTCTCTCTCTCTCTCTCTCTCTCTCTCTCTCTCTCTCTCTCTCTCTCTCTCTCTCTCTCTCTCTCTCTCTCTCTCACCTTGTTTCTCATTGTGTGCGTGTGTGTATATGTGTATGTCTTTGTGAATGTGTGAATGTGTGTGTGTGTGTGTGTAAATATTTTCTTGGTCATTCTATGTTTTGATTTTGATTTGATTTTATATTTATCTCTTCTTTATTATTTATTCACTGTACTTTATTGATTTTTTTATACACTACTGCACATGGACTCTGTCTGACTTCCTTGGGTATGCATGTGTCTGCGTATGATCCATTTTTTACACAAACATTTTCTGTGCAAACATGGAATATTTTTGCATGACTCGTGCAACGTCTATACTTGTGTGCATGCCTGGGTTGGGTCGGGTGACAGCTGCTGAGTTCTGCGCTGAAGACAGACATCGTGGAGGCGGCTGAGGAGGCTCGGACCGCCCGCCTCTCAGAGTCTGATGCCACTTCCCGCCGCTCATCTTATGTGAGGCGGCCGGTTCGACGCACCCTGTCTGGCCGCTCGCAGGTGTCCATGGTGCGTCCCCCTCTGTGCCTCACCCCTCATCCTGCCACTGCCACTGCCACTGCCTATAATTCTTCCTGTCTATCTCTCAGGTCCAGTTTCTAAATTTTAATCATCTCTTTTCACTCCCAAAAAATGGAAGCAGAGCAGAGAGCAGATGAGGAGATTAGTGCCTGACACAGTCCAGCAACCTCTGTCACTGCTTGTTCTGCTTCCTTTTGGTTGGCAGTTTCATTATTGCCAAGCCATGTTCACTTAGTGATCATCCACATAGCTGCATGGCTGTGCAGTTTCTTTATCACTGCCTTTTAAGTTTTGCAGCCTTTATTAAGCAGCTTTATATTTTTGCTAACTCATCATCACTTGTTTTTCAGAAGGAAATCTGGTTAGTTATTCAGATCCAAATGGAATTTCTATATCTCATTTCAATTCATTATATTTTCTTTTTCTCATTATTTCACAGTACAGTAACATTTGTTCTAGTTGTCGGATAGATAAAGTCAGACTCATTGCCTCCAAATTCATAGTCATTTGCCTCAACTCTGTAATAAGGAAGCAGAATTTGTTTGTCTCTCATTCCTCAATAAGGGGAACAGAATATATTTCTCCATCATTTCTGTCACATGCAAGTTTCCCACTTCTCTTTCTCTTTACTGTTATTCACTCACAAAAAAGAAACTCTTCCACTTCTGGCCCAAACTTTTCCTTCTGCTGCTTGAGACATCATGCTCCATGGCAATAATGATGAGCACACTGATGTTGCTGGTGTTTCAGGCATCCCGGACTTCACGAACAACATCTAGGAGTGTGCGCATTCATCCCCGACCTCGCTCACCCCCAGCTGTTCCTCACTCGCCCCCACCCCTGCCTCTCTCCTCACCTCCACGACGGTCAGTCTTTTCTTAATCTACTTCCTTCATGCAAAGTCTTTTGTCTCTTGTATTTCCTGTCTTCTGTATCATTCAGATGAACATTGTTTTATCTCTCATTTCCCATAATTTTGTTATTGTCATCATAGAACATATATACATTCGGTGTGTCCTCTTTATTAATTATGTTATTGTTTTATCATAAATCTCTAAAATATCTCCTTGTGTCTCTGTGTATAATCTTAGCGTATCTCCAGTCTGAATGCTTTTCATGTCCCCATTATTGGTTCCTTTTCTCTATGGTCCACAGTTTTCTTCCTTTTATTTCACACCAGGATCCCTCAGGCCACCTTTGTTTGACAGACTGTTTTACCACAAAATCTGAAGAGAACATTTGTGTCCATTCACACCATTACTACAGGTTTGTGTTTCAGGCAAATAGCAAGTTAAATTTTCCACAGGTCTCCCTTGGCATCTGGTCGGCCACCCCCACCCTCCACCCTGCCGCCCCTGCCTCCCATTCCCCAGCTGGATGGCGGGTACCTGGCTGATGATTCCACTGCACATGACTACTCTGAGATTGAACCTGCTGAGCCTCAAGGTGAATGTCTGATGAGGTTTCGTGTGTTCCCTATACATAATGGTCATGTAACTGTACACTTACTGTGTTTTGATCAACTAGATAAAAATTACAAAGTTGTCAATTAGATTTAGAAATAGATTATCTATATATTGAGCCTTTTCTCTTCCATTCACAATTTGCAAGGAGCAATCATGGCTGCAAATTTGATAATATGGTACAATTTCTTGTCAATATCCTTTAAGGAGTAGGGTTGTTTAGGGGGTTAAAAGTAGCTGGCAGTCTTTGGCTTTGTGCATTTACATGAAACTAAATATTTCCTCCCCTTCCCACAGGCCTTGCTCCCATCCTGCGGAAGATTGTTCATTGGGCTAAGTTTGCCTGGGAATTCCTGGAATCTCTGATGATCTCGGCAACACAGCTGCTGAACCGCCTCTCCAAAGATTACCGCTACGTGGCGTGCTCTCTCTCAGAAGAGAAGAAGAGGCTCAAGGTAAGTCTCTCACATTCATAGTTGGAAGTGAGATGTATTCCTTTTGTGAATTGTATTTATTTGTTAAATATTGGTGTCCTGAATCAAGGGAAACTTCTCATGCCTTGTTGCTGATCAGGAGACAGAAGGGTTCAGGGTCATGCCTGGGGCGCCGCCACAACCACCACAGCCCGAGACTGGCTGGTCAGAAGTCCCTCTCAACCAAAATGGGTGAGACAAAACTTTAAACATTGTACTTGTACTTAATCCTTCAGTTATTCACAGACTAAAGTTCTGTACTCTTATTAGAGTAATATTATATTAATAGTGAGGATTCATTATGCGGCAAATTTTAGAATATATTGAATTTATTTCCAAGGCCTAAAAGTAGATCATTTGGTAACATAATTTTCTCTGTATTAGAATATAGTAGTTGAACCACCAGTAAGTAATCCTCCTAAGAAACGTGGCTGTAGGTGTGCAGGTGTTCATGTGATGCTTCCACAGGTATGGTGGACAGGAGCCTTTGGAGATACGAGTGGAGAAGGCAAGTGAGGACAAGACAGATGACAGGTGAGTTGAGAGGAACGTAAAACTTTCTCTCACAAGATGCAATAATTTATTAGTACTGTATAGAACTTTACGAAGATTACAGTAATTGATTTAATTGTGATTGTCATCATTATTTTTGTTGATTCACTATATTCCTCACATTAGGAACATTATATTACATTGTACATAAGCAGATCAGGTAGCAAAAGGTGGTCAGGTAAATACAAATGTTCAATCTTTGGTCTTACATAAAGAAAATTTTGTCATTGTGATTTGTTGACATTTCTGTTGTTAGTGTGGACCTGGTGGACATCGGAGAATCCCAAGAGAAAGACTTCAAGAAGGAACAGCCTCCTCTTGTCAAACTCATTATTGCCATGTGGTGTGTATTTATTCCTTATCCAGTGTATTATTTCACTTGTATTCTTGTTTCATATAGTCATTCTCTCCCTCAACGTAAGATCAATTTTCTTTCTTGTTTAGTCCCTTGGATCACCACCTCTTCTCTCCCCCACAGGTATGCCATCCTCTCACGGTCTGAGTTGGTGTGCTACATAATGATATTCGTGAACCAGATCAAATCAGCAAGCGTCTTGTCACTGCCACTGCCATTCCTGGTGTTCCTGTGGGGCTCCCTCAGTGTGCCACGCCCCACCAAGTCCTTCTGGATCACTGTCATCGCCTACACTGAGGTCATGCTCTCATCTTTTCCCAATATTATACTTGTCATTATTGCTGCTCCTTGTTTGATAATAGCATGATTTGCATTGTTAATATCCTCCATAATTGTTTCTCCAATGCTTGATTTTTCTTTTTCTTCCACCTCCAGATTATTGTGGTGGTGAAGTACTTGTTCCAGTTTGACTTCTTTCCCTGGAATCAAGTGGCACTTGACGCCCCCTTTTGGCCTCCACGCATCGTTGGTGTTGAGAAGAAGAACAGATATGCTGTGTACGACTTGGCGCTGCTGCTGGTGGTGTTCTTCCACAGGTAAAGGTGGATGGCTTGTCAAGGCTACAGTGCTAGTCTCAAAAGATTAGGTTCATGCACTGTTGCTTACATCCTACTCAAGGACATCATTTAATTCATCTCCAGTACTTTTCCATTTCCTCATTCTTCATCCAGCTCATGTACTTGAGATGTGTTAAATATTATTGGCTGTAAAATTCAAGTACAGGATAAAATACAAAACTCCATTATGTATTAAGGTGAACTCTTTCTTTTTCCATGCATGTAACATTAACCAGTTCAAAATCTGTAATGTACAAATTAACATGGTCAAAATCATCATTACAGATTTATGCTGAAGAGCCTTGGATTATGGAAGGAATCCTCAGACATGACCCCCACCGTTACTGCCCGTACCTCACCTGCTCCCACCCCTACATCCTCCTCCCCATCCTCCACACCCCAGGGAACAAGGAAAGGGGAGGAATCCACCCTGTCTGCTCCAACCTCTAAGGAGGATGAGGATGAGTCAACACTCTCCTACACCAAGGACACCTCTCTGTTGTCCAAAGACACAAGAGAAGAGGAGTCGCTGTTCTCCAAGGATGACACTAAGGGCAGCAGCTCCCTCACATCCAAGGATTTCAAGGACATTTCTCTGACATCCACCGGCCACACACGGGACAGCTCCCTGCCTACCACACTGCAGGATACTTCCCTGACATGGCAGGAGCAAGAGAGTTCTCTGCTACTGAATGCCAATGATGAGTCCTTGATGACTCGTGCTTCAGAGCCTCTCCCAGGATCCTCTCCCTCACACTACCTGCCACTGTCTGAGGGCAGCCAGACACCCCAAGCAGAGTCTGACACGACATACCAGCAGCAATTAGGAAGTGAAACGGCAGACTATGCAGAGACTTGGATGCCGGGTCAGCATGCCAGGCACTCATCCCTGGTGTCTCAGGTGCCGGGTGGAGCAGAAACCACAAAGCCTCGCACCTCCTCCCTGGTGGTGCGGCCCGAACACCGCCGCCACCTCTCGGAGGGCTCTCGCGTCTCCTTCAGCCAGCGCGCCCCATCCCTCACCTCTCACTGCACACACATCTCTCAGCCCTCCCAGTCCGGTGCTTCAGACTCTGTGCATGTGACCTGTACTGTCTGCAACCTCCAGGCACTGAGGGACCTCCAGAAACCAGACATGGAAGAAGTGAAAGAGAACTTGCAGCAGCTGCCTAAGATTGCAAAGGGAGGGTAAGTGTGAATATTGATCTACTCAGTTGTCTTCTGAGTTTATATAATTATCAATCATTCTATACATAAAAAATTTCTAATGACTTGCCTCTATACAATCAACCTCTCCCTCTCAGTGCTGAGCGTCAGGTCAACAAGGTGCGAGGGTTCCTGGACAGGCTGCTTCATCAGGAGTCTCAGGTTTCGGTGGATGTCTACGCCTACATGTTTTTCTGTGACTTCTTTAACTTCTTTGTCCTCATCTTTGGCTTTGCAGCATTTGGGGTAAGTGGTTTGGCTCAAGTCTGAAGAATTCTATATAAAAGCTGTAATATACCATGGTGATTGTAACTTATTTTCCATTCAGTGAATTCATAAAAATTGTTAATATACAGCTACAATACTGAACTGAACTCTACCGTGAATATAACAAATACTGTTTTATAGAAATTAATGAAACATGACAAGTTAAAATAATGTGAAGACCATAAGCCAGTCTTCTGTATTAACTCTGAAGGTTCTGCAGCAGAAAGCCTGAAGGAACAAGATGGTCATAAAATTAAAACTCGTGCTATCTATATTCTGTCTATGACCTTCCTGCTTAGGATATCCATAGCAAGGCACATACACAAAAATAACCCATCCTTAGAACCCCAGGTGCTGGAGTACTGAGCTGTGCCTGCCATGCATTACAGACTCAGCAGGGGGATGGAGGTGTCAAAGCTTACCTGGAGGACAACCGAGTGCCCATTCCCTTCCTGGTGATGCTGATCCTGCAGTTTGGCCTCATCATTGTGGACCGGGCTCTGTTCCTCAGGAAGTTCATCTTAGGCAAACTAATATTTCAGGTGAGACAGGAGCTGTAATGAAACACAAATCAATGAAAGCCGAGTGATAACCTCCTGAATTCACTATTACACTTCACATTGATGTGTGCAACATAAAAAGTTATGTAACATTTTATTCAGCAAACAATGATGGCTGATGGTTACAGTAGCAAAGCTTAACCCTCATTTTAATTTCATTTCCAGGTTATCCTCACATTTGGGATACATATATGGATGTTCTTTATTCTGCCAGCTGTAACAGAAAGGTGGGTAAAGTCACTTCCCTATCATCCCCTCCTACCATGCCTCCTGCGATCTCTTATGCACATGCTCCTGGGCAGCAGGCATGGCATGTCAATAGGAGTGAGCAGAAAATGCACTTTTGTAGACACTTTTTATCTTATAACTTTACTACCATTGCATAGAGGCAGGATGAAAATGTTGTGTATATATATATATATATATATATATATATATATATATATATATATATATATATATATATATATATATATATATATATATATATATATATATATATATACTGAGTTTGGCTGGGAGTGACACATGGTGACTCCCTTTCTATGTATGTCATTTAAATGGACTATAGCAGATATTATGGAGGCTGGGCAGTATGAGCACTGTTACTTTCCTTTACCTGGCAAGTAGATAATTACAGCAAGCAACACACACTGACTCACAGGTGGTTCATTGCAGGAAGTTCAATGCCAATCGGGCACCACAGATCTGGTACATGGTGAAGTGCCTCAACCTTCTCCTCTCAGCCTACCAGATCCGCTGTGGCTACCCAACCAGGATCCTTGGCAACTTCCTCTGCAAACAATACAACTACCTCAATCTTTTCTCATTCAGACTGTAAGAGTACTAGTCTGTATATCAATGGCTATCAAGATTAATGGTTACCCTGTGGTATAAGATGATTATAGGCAGTGGATTACACATCAGACAACATACTGAATTATGCATTACTTTACTCTGTATGCCCACAGATTCATGAGTGTGCCATTCTTGTTTGAGCTGCGAACACTGATGGACTGGATCTGGACAGACACAAGCATGAGCATTGGTGACTGGGTGAAGATGGAGGATATCTTCTCCCACATCTTCAGGCTCAAGGTGAACAAACCACAGACACACCTTGCTGTAGAGGCCTTCATCCTGAATGGAAGAGTAGCATGATCAGAAGAGCAGTTAATTTAAAAGACATGTGTCTAGATGGCTAAGAAGTCTATTCTTTGGGTCTGCTTTTTATAAGATGTTTTGCATTTTCTACTTAGTCAAGGTATAAATGTAATAAAATACCTGTTTTATTCTATTCAAGTAAGCCTAAAGCTTGAAATGCAAACACAAATGATCTCATTCTCTTATTGAATGGTAAGCCTTAAGATGTCAAATTTGATCTCTTGCTTTCTCTTTTGGCAAACTTATATATAGGACCAACATCAAATTACATTCTAATCTTAATTGGACAGTGTGAGCGGCGAGCAGAAATTGAGTATCCCCAAGCACGTGGAGAGGGCAAGCGCAAAATCATCAAGTATGGCATGGGTGGCTGTGCATTGTTTTGGGTGATAGCCTTCATCTGGTTCCCACTCGTGCTGTTTGCCCTCAGCAACACGGTGGGTCAGGCAAACCCGCCTTATGACGTCACCGTCCAGATCACCGTTGGTGCCTACCAACCAATATTCCGCATGACAGCCCAGCAGCAGAGCCTCTCACAGTAAGACCATTTGTGCAATATAGTTTTTTTTCCAGGTGTCATTCAACTAAAAAGTTTTTTTAGAAGAGCATGTTGAATGGAAATTTACACCAGGCATAAAAATTAGTCAATCTGCTTTTCCTCTCCATGCAACCAATGCTTAAGTTTCTCTCCATGCAACAAATGATTTAGTTAAGTTAATGTTAGGGTGAGTGTAATGTGTTTCTCTGGGTGTCCAAACCACCAACAGTTCTAACACTGTCATGGAGGGGGAACATAGGGGTGAATAGGGCACAGAACACCTCTAATATATACTGAATGGGGGAGTTTGTGGCATTCAAAAGCTATTTTTCTTATATTTACTTTGTGTTTTCAAGTGTCTTCAGGGGAGAGTGTGTAACACGTTATACTTGTGGCCTCGTATTCCTGTAACAAAGGAAGGAGGTCATCCCCACACTCCTTTCAGTCTTTCTTGTCAGTTTGGCAGGCATGTGGAGAGACAGAGACAGTGCCTGTGCAGGTGTGGGGTCTGGATGAGTGAAGATGGTGTTGGACTGAGCTTCAGGGTCCACACAGACTAGGCAGAATCTGTCAGGTTTGGAAGGGGACTTTGCCCACTTGCATTGAAAATAAAGTGTGTTTTTATGATATGGTGCTGTAGGTGGTATGCTAAAGTACTGATCCCATCAGGCATGGGTGAAGAGTATCTGGATAGCTCAAGTGGAGGAGAGAAGGTTTTCCCCTGTAGTTGTGGGAGGTAAAAGTAACAATAGTGGATGTGGTAGAGGAGGATGGAGTTGAGGTGGGGGGGGTTGTGGTGTGGGAAGAGGAGAAAGGCAGTGTGGATACCGAGGTTATGTGTGGCTGTTGGGTGGGAGCATTTATTGGGGGCAAGGAATTATCACACGGGGGGGCCTGATGAACAGAGTGGTAGTCCAGGGCTGGTCAAGAGGGAGAGTCAAGGTCAGGGCCAGGAAGGATGGGGGTGTCAGGTTGATGAGGGGCAGACCCTGGAGCCCCAATAGAGGATGTGTTAAAATTTCCATTATTGTCCATGGTGAGCCAGTTTAAGAGGAGGGAGATAAGGAGGTCCACCCAACAGAGTCCTCATGAGGGCAAGAGCAAAAAGAGAGCAGGGGTACTGTACCCATGGTCCACTGAGGCAATTTCCGAATGAGACAAACCCAGTATCACATCCCATTGGTACTGCTCTCACTCTGGAAGAAAGGAGAAGGAAGAGACCCTGGCAAATTTTGTCAGTCTAGAGGCTGAAGCTTGAGGTATCAGGCCACAGCCCCCATACCCAAAGCCTTCCCCTGTTTTTAATGGAACATGGTATGGGAGGGAACCAATGCTCAAAGGCCCTCATAAAATCCTTCAGATTGACCTTTTCAGTCAACCTACTGTTGCTGTGACCAAAGAAAAAGGAAGCTACATGGCACTTCTCCCTCTTATCTCATATGACAACACTGATTCACAGGTTCAGCCAGAATGACTGGTACTCCTTCAACAACCACTACCTCCAGGACCGTGAGGCTCAGACCTTCCTCAGCAACTATGACTATCCAGACGTGGTGGTTGGAGAGCTCAATGGCAACTCCAATGCCATCTGGGGCATCTCACCCCCAGCACAAGTAAACACAAAAAATTACAACTTAATTAGAAGTCAATCACTTATTTACCATTTGTCTCAAACTCCAAATACATCTGTTTGTTTGTTCTTCATAGTCTCATAAATGCTTGATCTCCAGAAACGACTCATCACTGAACTCCAGAGCAACCACACCATTAAACTTAAGCTTGACTGGACAGTAAAACGACCATCAAACAGCCCTGATATTGCCTCTGAATGCAAGGCAAAAAGGGAGGTGAATCTTGAGGCTTACAAAGGTATGGCACAAAAGCAGCCATGAAACAAGTCCCAGTCTTTTAATGTGTGCAAGACAAATTTTTTACTTTGGCCAGAGAGAGAAAACAATCATTACTCATCTTGAAAGAGCACAAACCAAATATTAAGAATACTTTGTACTTCTCTCACAGAACCCAAGTCATAATTTTTATCCTTTGTTTTGTGTTCCATCAGGACAAGTGAGGAATCCTGTGAGGGAGAAATTGGTTCGTATCTTGGAGGGGGAGTTGGACCAAAACCCAGTCTTGATCCCCAATCTGTTCCCAAAGTTTCTCAAGATAACTAACAAGGGTCAGGCTATATACATTCCTCAGCTTGAAGGTGAGTGTTGCTATGCTCAGTTGTCTTCACAAAATCACCAGTCATTAGCAATTCAAGGTATAGTGCTGGTGATTCTTTTTATTGAAACCTTAGTCTTTTGTTACCGAATCTGCTGGCCAGAGAAATAAGTTTATGCCAATCGAGTCAATCTGAAGACAGAATGGCTGCAGCCTCATAAAAATACAACTCTAAGCATTTTCAATGGTACTATGTAAAATATTTGAAAAATTATTGAAGCATGAATTTTAAGCAGTTCATGGTTGTAATCCACCAAGTAAGTTCAAATTCAGATTATTAATGATGATATTGTACAGAAAATTTCCTGAATTGATGCAACATTTTTCTTCTGTGTTATTGTCTTGCTTCTATCTCCCCAGATGAATCTGAAGGCTATGTAGACTTGAAACTGACCTTGCAGAGTGCAGGTCTTGGTAACTTGGTCTCAAGGCAGAAGTGGTGGGAGGTACAAGAGAACTGTGAAAATGGATATTTTGGCTGGCTGCCACATTACAGTCAGTGCCGCTTCCTCACCATCTACACTTTTAATGACAAGACTTTCCCTAAAGGCCTTAGCTTCATCTCTGGTGGAGGGTGAGTGTATCAGCATTACAAGACATATTTGCTTTTAATTCAAAGGAAAATTTATGAGCCAAAAATTTGTTTATCTGGAATTTTTGGAACCATCTTGCAAATGCTAAAACAGTATCTGTTTCTCTAGTGAAGAACAAACCAGTAACCAACCTCTTATCTTCCAGCATTGTGGGGATGTACACCACACTGGTGCTGGTGGCAGGGAAGATGCTGCGAGGCTATTTTGCTGGCTCGGCACTCAAGATCATGTTTGATGACTTGCCAAATGTCGACAGAATATTGCAGGTGAGGAATCCAGGCACAAATCTTGCTGGAAGTAAATAATGAATGGCATGACTGTTCATAATTTGTGTCAAGCAAAGACTGATGAGGGTGTAATCTAGATGTGGTGTTGCATGGTAGCGATAATCCAAAATGTGCAAAGTTAAACAGTATTGCTGAAGTGATAGCATTTGATATTGAATAGTGTACTCACCCAGCAATGCATGATCTGGTTGTGCTGTGGTACTGATGACTGTCCCTCTCACAGCTGTGCCTGGATATCTACCTGGTGAGGGAAAGCAGTGAGTTAGAACTGGAGGAGGATCTCTTTGCCAAGCTGGTCTTCCTCTTCCGTTCACCCGAAACTCTCATCAAGTGGACTCGCCCTCCAGAGGAGGAAACGCCTGAGGGAGAGGAAGGGGACCCACAGTTGGAGTGATTTGTTCCTCAACTTTAATAACCAGCATTCCCTTGGGCTTGCTGCTCCCTTCAAGTCCCCTCACCAGGCATTCCCTTGAAAGTGGAGTCAGCTTAGCCCATGAGTGCACAACTCTTTTAGTCAGCTCACTGTTGCATTACTTGATGTTGTGAAAGCCATAGAGAGATAGTATAGGGTTTCTTTGGAGGTTTGTTGATGGACTGCAGCCAGTGGGAGCTGAGTTGCTTTACCCAAGCTTCAGCTATTGTTGTCCTGTATTTGTGGCGGAGAATAGAAATTGGTACTTGTTAACCCCTTACGTGCGACCAGCCTACATATCGGTGGTGAAATTTGAAACTGCAATGCCGATCAGCCTATATATATATCAAGGGTTGTAAAAAAGACTGGCGGTAAGAGGTAGCAAGCTGGCATTAGCACCATTAGAAAGAGCATTTTCTGTAGGCCAGGACGAACTATTGTAATGCTGGCACGCACTGCATACTAGCAGTCCACCCACCCCCCTTCCCCACGTGATTCACTGAGGGTCTGGTCAATCCTGTCCCTCCCTCCTCCCTCCCTCTTCCCGCCTCCTCTCCCCTTCCTAGGCCTTCCCTTCCTTTGTGTGTGTCATTGGAGGGTTGTCTGGGCGCCGTGTTAACTTCTGGCGCGCACATATACACGTACATATGCACACAAAACTTTGTGTGCACCAGAAATGAGCCATGAATTTAGTTTTTTTTTGTGTGTGTGTGGTTGTAGGAGGTGATAGCTGTATGATGCAGACATACACGTGGTGTTATGTTGTTTCCTGTGTTACACCACTCATTCTAAGAATGTGGTGCAACTTATCGGGGCATGTGTATGCATTCAATATGCACCTTTTTTTTTGTTATACGTATATCTGAGTACAACCAGAGGAGGTGAAACCCCGTTTTCTGTTGGCCCACAGGGAGGATATTTTCTTCATTATTCAGACTTTGGCGGCCCGCCACGGCCGAACCAGAGCACTTACAAAGTTGCGGATTTTTATTTCAGATGCAGAAAAATATGATCTACAACCCCATAAGAAAAAAAAAAAAATCCCTTGGTTGTAAAATACCCGGAAATGGTTGGCCAGGGGGTGAAGGAAGGTAAAAAAAAATAATCATACGTAAGGGGTTGACATTGTATTTCACATTTGGTGGGAAGAATTATTCTAAAAGGAGGAGACAAGGAAGCAATACAGATTGTTAGGTGAATTGGAAAAGAAAGTAAATAGCTAAATTCAGTGAGGAAGGTTTGTATAAATAAAGTAGAATTGTTAAAATGATTTTAACATATAGAAGAAAGGAAAGATGGCTACACAAGTGACTTACTAGGTTATATAGAATTAGTAATATTTATTTATTTATAAAAAAAAATACTAAGGTGAGGCTCGTAAGAAGAGGGTAGAGCAATATATTCAGCTTGTCTCGTGGCAATAGTGTCGCCTACATAAACACAGCTTGGTGCAATGTGACTTTGGGTCCACACTTGACTCTAGCAAATGCATCTGTGTAGCAAAGGGTGGGCACTCCTGTGCCACAGCCTCAGTATTAATCAAGGCATGCTGTATGAGTACTTACCTAGATGTAGATTTCAAGTGTGCCTAATGTTTTTGTGCTATCAGAAATGCTGACTCTTTTATACGGTAGCTTTCCTACAATATTTTTTAGGGTTTAACAACCTTTATTTAACAGAGAAGAGAAGCTAGTAACGATTGGATTACAGACATTATTAGCATGAAATATCTTCAGAATAATTAAATTATGCAACTTTTACACTACAATTTGTCCAGTGATGACTTTCTCCTTGCCCTGAGCTTCACTGTGCGGTATGTGTCACAGTGCAGCAATTAGTACACAGCTGCTGTTTTCATGGGATGACAGTTGTGGAACCTATTAAAACAAATAAAATTTTATAAGAATTACTGACACATATTTAGGTTAAAATAAATCTTTAAAAAAAATGACGGAAGTATTTGTGAAATTTGCACTGTATACTACTATTCCTGATGCTGTCCTTCAAAGTGTTACTGAGACAACATGACTACAGGCACAAGCATCCTTATACACTATGACCTCTACAAGTTTTCCCCTCAAATTCTTCACCACCCAACACTACAGAGGATTGCTTGTATCACATCACATTGTATTTACACTAAAATCTGGTAACTGACATGTAATATCACAATGATTAGTATTGCAGCAGAATGATGTACATGAATTATCAGTCACCTTGGTGGCAAGGGATGTTTTACAGGGTGCAGGACGTCATCAACACATGCCACTGTCGTGTTTGATATGTTTAGACAAGTGGCTCATTTTGTGTTGTAGATGCTTTCCACTTTGGCAGAATTTACGTTGTGACGTCACAGAGTAAGCTTTGAAAATGTGGTCCCTAGGTGTAGAGATGATGATGATAAAGATGGTGAGGGAAAAAGAACACATCTGGGACCTCAGAAATCAATTATGCAGTAAAAAAAAAAAAGCTTGGGCAAATTGTCTTTTGACGAAATAGCTGCCACTCTACAAGAACTATTTCCAAGGGTTTTGTTGGAGGTGAGGATTGAAGACTTGTCAGGACTTAATTTGATCACAATTGTGCATAGTTTTCTTAAGATTAACAGTTTTCTTATGAGAAATGTAGGTTAATTTACTCTAATTATAACCTTTAAAGTTACTGTTTGTGTGTAGGACAGAACCCTACCAGTCATAAACTCATCAATTAATTGATGTACCAATACCCTCCTTTTTTTTTTTACTGTCTCATATTACCATATTGGAAATTAATGATGACTATGGGAGCATCCATGGTGGGTGAAGGCCTTTGATTGGAAGATTACAAATTATTGGTTAGGTTAGTTTACCTTCTGGTGGGGACCTATTGCAGATATAGCTCTCTCTTTTTGGTAGTTACAAATTAGTATTAGGTTATTTCTTTGAGAATTATCAATTTAATAAATAACACAAATGAAATCATCAGCACTGGCACCAGAGGAAGACATCTTGGTGGGTAGCTGTTTGTTTACATTCACTTCCCACCAATGCACCAACTAGTCAACACTTTCCAGACATTATGTGTGACGTGTCCTGACTAGAAGGGCTCAGTTGATACTTCTAGTGACTTGCAATTTCAGTTGCAAATTGGCACGTGTGAACCCGCCTTAAGTGACACTTTAGGGTGGTGGCAGACTGAAGTAGTCACTCGAACCACACCACTGCATTGTGAATTTCAGTTAAAAGAATATGATTAGGTATATATATATATATATATATATATATATATATATATATATATATATATATATATATATATATATATATATATATATATATATATATATTTATTTATTAGATAGATGTAGATATCTACATAATTTTCTTTTATTCCTGTGAAGTATGTGCATGACAAATTGGCACACTACCTTCACCAGCACGCTGTTGTTGTTGAATATCTATTGACTGAATTTAAGAAATGTAGAAATACACAAGAAATCCTGACATATACGTACACATAAGCAGTAAATGTAAAAAATATAACATCAACTTGTGTAATTATTTTGTTAAAATCTGAACGGGTATCACTTGATAACTATCTTAATCCTTAGCAATCCATGTGCTAATTTGATTCGGATGCACCAAATAAACCATGACCTTTGTGGCTTAGGCAAACTTATTGGACTGTACTTTAATGAATTATGCCACTGCTCCTATTGAAAGGTCTACTAATCACACACTTTCTCAATCTGCTGTCCCCTATTCTAAAGAGCTATTTGTCTCTCTTTCTTCTTTATCATTGTCAGTGTTTCCACCTGAAAGATTCAACAGGCACCTAGTGTCCTTCGCCTACATTGCAGCTTCCATCCTTAGACCTACCAGAAAACTATCTTTTCTCCTCATTGTAATAAGTAGTGGGATTCCTTCAGCAGATCTGTCTGCTTCATTTCGTCTGATATACTAAAACCCTAATACTGTATTTCTTAACCTGTCCCTTGTGGCCCTGTTTTCAATTACATGTAGCGCCAATGTGGCTTGGTTTGAGCCAATTGTTTTTATTGCAGAAATGGAATCTTTGTGGTCCAAAACCAAAGAAATATGGGTCATAAGTATCTGTTGTACATGTATTGTGCTATCAGCCCAAATGTTTCTGAGCCAAGCCTTTTCTACACCTACAGTGGTGATATGAGGTACGGGTGACGAGTCATGAGATAAGCCATGCCCGAGGGCACATACTTACACAAAGCACGGGCGGCCTTCAGGGACGAGTGGTAACACATTGGAAATATTCTATGAATATTTTAATTTGCCGACGTATAACATACGTCATCTGCACTTTTGAGTATGTTTTTACCGATGACACTGTCGTCACCCACAGGGGACAGGTTAACATACCTTCAAGAATGGACTTTCATAGTTTCTTCTCCTTCTTTGTCCTGATGTATTGCACCACAACATGCCGCTCTATAATCCTTCAACTTGGATGTGGGTTCCTGGCACTTGGATTAAATTTACTCATTCTTTCATCCATTCTCACCTTGTTCTTAATCATGCATCTTTATCTCTACAACCTGACTTTTTTTCTTCTTTACTAACATCTGTTGATATTAATTGTCATTTACTGAGTTACCATACACAAATAAGATCAATTCCTAGTGCCTTGAGAGGAGGGCACAAGCCTCTGCTTCCTGGTGTTGCTACTACAAGTTTAGCTACACATCCATCCACAATGCATTGCCACTCGACAGGCCAAGAAGCTATAACAGTAGACTATCACTGTAATAGTTCATGTAGTAGTCCTCACAGGTGATATTTACATTTACACTTCAAATCTTTGATATTAAAAACTTAACTTCAGTTCTTAAAGCAAATAAACTGAAGAATGAGAGCTTAGCATATTAAGCACAGAGGGTGAGTGCATTAATGTACTGCCATCATTGTCCTGGCCACTTTCATAATTTTCTACCTAGGGACACTGATGATCTGTCCTTTGATGCTTGAATATCATAGAAAGCTAGAACCTCTGGCCTGGAATCATTGTAATGACACATTTTAAAGTCATTCACTCTTTGTGTGTGTGTGTGTGGGTTGATTCTTGGGCTTGAGTGTGTTGTTGTAGTATATAACTTAAGTTACTTTAGGTAACAAAACTTACATATGCTGTGGGTTTTATCATTAAAGACTATACAAACCAATCAATCAAAAGAATATCTAGCACTCATTAATGAGGATGAGCTACACTACAAACCATCACACTCACTGTGTCCTACATTAGACAATTCTTCCACCCAAAAAACTCAATCTATTCAAAACTGTTACCAATAGTAACAATCAGAAGTACTATACTGAATTACAGTTTCTATTGTTTTAATACTAATTCTACTTTCAAATAAAGGATCCTTTGATGATGAGATTTAATTTACAAACTCGTCACCAAAACCATAAAACTCCTGCATTGTGTTTCATTTCATCCTACAGTCACAAAATGTCATCACAGGAAGATGAACAATCTATGTGGTGGTTAGCACACTCGGCTCAAAACAGAAGACCCAGGTTCGACTCCCATGCAGGTGTGGCAAGGCAAATGGGCGACCCCTCGAGTCCTAATGTGTAACCCTTGTTCACCCAGCAGCAAGTAGGGACAGGATGTGAGGGGTTGTGTGGTGAGGTCTCAGTTCTACCTTAGGCTCGGTCAGTAGTCAGAATGAGCTCTGAGCTCTTTCTGTGGAAGAATGGCTGGCTGGATCCGTGGCAAATTACACTAGGCTCTTGAGCCCTGGAGTAGTCCTGTGACGCTATCACAGCTGTGGATGGGGATCGGTATTCCTCTGGAGAGGCCTGTGTGTGTATACATGGTGATGGGGTGGATGCTTTTGATTTTTTTTTTTTCAAAAGGTGGTTCAAACCTGTGCACCCCTCACATGCCTCACTCCACCAACTTAGCCATGATCGAGGGAGCATAATTCTCAAATCACTGCATGAATATACATAGGCTGGAATTGGTAGACTACAACCACTCCTCTAGAAATATATGATACCTAATAGTATACCTTACACACACACACACACACACACACACAGAGAGAGAGAGAGAGAATCCTAAGTTGAATTCTTTCACATAATAAAGGACATGAAACCCAAGAAGACATCCAACATTTGGTATATTTTTTTAGTAGCTTATTCTTCTCTTAATTTAACATATGTGTGTGTATGTGTGTTCACTGTTTGATCTCCTGCAGTCTCTGACGAGACAGCCATATGTTACCCTACGGAGCGAGCTCAGAGCTCATTATTTCCGATCTTCGGATAGGCCTGAGACCAGGCACACACCACGCACCGGGACAACAAGGTCACAACTCCTCGATTTACATCCCGTACCTACTCACTGCTAGGTGAACAGGGGCTACACGTGAAAGGAGACACACCCAAATATCTCCACCCAGCTGGGGAATCGAACCCCGGTCCTCTGGCTTGTGAAGCCAGCGCTCTAACCACTGAGCTACCGGGTGTGTGTGTAAATGCTGTGTGTGTGTGTGTGTGTGTGTAAATGCTGTATGCTGCAAAAGCATAGTTTAGCCAGAACAGAACTAAGGAATGGTTAGCCCCTAAAGCAAGTGCGGGCAAATACTGCCCTTGGGGCACATGCAGCCGCCAAAAGAATTCATACAGCCTGACAAATCTTAGTAAATTTGATAAAGAAAGTTAATAGGCAATGCCAAATAATATTGTGAGCATTTAATTTTCTTCCCACAGGTGTGCATATGCGTGGGAGAGTGGCTTTTTCTTTAAAAGCCTATTATTTTGTATTTTTTAATATCATTTCAGTTTGATATAGTATGCGGCCCTGTAAGATTGTGATTTTTTTTAATTTGGCCCTAACCCTGAAAAGTTTGCCCACCCCTCCCCTAAAAGGCAGCTAGGTAGCATAGTATCATTCTCATTCTTTATTCTAATCTTCTTCCTTCTCCTCGATCCTCTTCTCCTTCCTGCAATTCTTCTCTTCATTCCTTTACCCTCCTCCTCCTTCCTCCTCATCTATTCTTATCTTCTTTCTATAGTCCACTTCTCCTCCTCTTTCCTCTTCCTCTTCCTAAAGTTAATGCTGCCCTTTCTTTCATCATTCTCCTCCTCTTTCTTTATTTCTCCTCTTTTCTCACCCTTCTTTAATTCTTTTCTTCCTTATATGTTCCCATCCTCCTCAATCCTCTTCCTTAAATTCTCCATATTCCCCTTCGCACGTGTTACCTCCACACTATTCCTCCCTAAATATTCCTCATCTTTCTTCCATGCATCCTTTCCACCAAACCACAACGCTTTAGCTACCACCTTAAGAACCCCACAAAACATCAATTTTTACTCCAGTCACCCCATACACAATTTCAACCCTATAGAATATATACATATAATACATATACCATACTTAGACTACTATACATAAAAGAGGTGATTCATACATACACACTCATCTATACATAATAGCTTCCCTTTCTTCAGTATTCTGGTATGTATATGGTTCCTGTGTGTATATGTATGTACATAGTTTTTGTTTTATTTCAATGATAATAAAAATTGTGTTTGAGAGAGAGAGAGAGAGAGAGAGAGAGAGAGAGACACACACACACTGCAGACACCATCACCACTAATTATGCTTCAGTTAAACCTTCATCACACCAAAGCCTAAATTAACAAAAAGATCCCCCCCCCAAAAAAAAAAAACACTGCCGACATCACTACCGCCGCCGCCGCTGCCACCGTCGTCACCATTTCCCCTCATTTATGCCTTTATCACACCAAAACCTGCCAATGATAGTTGTACCTGAACATCTGATAGCCAAGCATAGTCATGTTGCTCCATTTAGTGACAGCAGCGGCGGGAAACAATGCTAAGTATGACAAGTATTAGCTAAACACAGCGAACAGCAGAGCCAGGCAGCCAGTCATATACATTGACCCTATCACTTTTTATTGGAAGTATAGAATAGGTGTTCCTCGAACCTCTACCATCCTCTCAACACTTACAATGGCCTTGAAAACGGGAAAAAAGCAACCTGTGTGGAACTTTATAGAATAGACATCGCCTGTCTCTGTAACATGTCTGACTTGCAAGAATGTTTTAGGAACCTTGATTTGTTCTCGCTAGCCACTCCACGAACCACGATGGAAAGTGGAAACATGTCGGGTGAAAACAAGGCGCTGTGTTGTTACTGTTGTCGTCCATAAACTCTTAATCTATCTCTGTGGGCACTGTTGTCATTAAGATCTCCAGCGCTGAATTACCGTCTAATCCCTTAAGTGGCATTTTTACGATAGTTTGTGTGTGATGAGATGATTTTGCTTACAATAAGAAGGGTCTACGGTGTCAGAGATTAATGGCCAGTTTTCACTATTTTAATCCCCCACATAAGTTTGTGAAGCTGTATAAAATCATTGAGTAATAGTCAGAATAAATATGAAAACACGTCATGTTACTGCAGGGGTTAACACGGCTGGGCGAGGCGAGGCGATAGAGGCACCTTGCTTTGCTCCGGGCTATGTGTTTCCTACATATCATAGCTTCCCCTTGCTCAATAAGCGATAAGAATAGGACACATTTCGCTATACGCTATTACTTGCAGTTTGTGTTGACAGACTAGGATAATAAAGAGGGACGCCAGAGATGAAACGTATACAGAACGGTGAAATAACGACACACACACACACACACACACACACAGTCTGAGCCCTATCCGAAGATCTATCTATGTGATCTGAGCTTGTTCCGTAATGGGGAAGGCTGGCTGGGTGACTACCGGGCGACCATAGTGAATCACACACACACACACACACACACACACACACACACGCTAAGTACCATGAAAGAAAAGGACACACACACAGTCTCAGTTCTATCCGAAGATCGCTCTATGAGCTCTGAGCTTGTTCCGTAATGGGGAAGGCTGGCTGGGTGACTACCGGGCAACCAACACACACACACTAAGTACCATGAAAGAAAATCACACACACACACACACAGAGACTGCAGCAGATCAAACAGTGAATTACACACACACACACACACACACACACACACACACACACACACACACACACACCTTCCCCTCTAACACCCTCCAGCTGGGAGCTGGGTGTCAGTGGTTCCAGCTGGTGGGCTCCCTCATAACGAAAGATAAGGCAACACACACACACACACACACACACACACACACACACACACACACACACACACACCCACCACACCCTCGGGCCTGGAGCCAGGTATCGGCCTGGGTCCAGCCGGGGTGGGGGTCAACCCTCCTTGATGACGTCACATATATTCGTTACGCAAATCATTTTGAAAATGAGGATTCCCAAAAAGGCAGCTGGACACGAATGTTATAAAAATTCTGACTCGTTATCAATCGAAACTAACTTCTAAAATACAAAAACATTGCCGAGAAAAGGAATAATAAAAATAGCTCAAAAATATACTAAATAAAGTATTAGAACTTCGACTTGCTTAAACACAATTTCAAAGCCCACCAATTTCATTCAACTGAATCGATAACGTTTTTCAAAAATTATGACTATCATTTCGATATATCAAAACCTGGCAACTCGCCCTATTAGAAAAAATAATATTTAAAAATGACGTTGTTTACAATATTAACAGGACTACATATCATTCTTAAAGTCCACATCTTTAACTTCTCAGGAGCCTTGCACACTTTTCTCATGATAAACCATCTTT
>NC_059263.1:1005000-1127500 GCF_017591435.1 Portunus trituberculatus | reverse complement strand
GGAGCTGGAGTGGGGCTCATAGTGTCCTGTCTCCATTTATCCAATTTTTCCTTAAAGTTATGCACATTATGTGCTGTAACAACTCATTATTCATTGCATTCCCCTTTGTGGTAAACTGTATTTTCCAATATCCTTCACACACTGTGTCTTCCTAACCTTCTTTACATGTCCTCTTGTCCTAGCTTCTGTCACCCGCACCAGGTCTTCCTTCTCTTTCTTTTTATATGCCATTGGCTATCTTGTACATTGTTATTAGGTCCCCTGGTTCTATTTTATCTTGTAAGGTTGGCAGTCCCATTTCCTTCAGCCATGCATCATATTTTAGGTCCTTTAGTTCTGGCACCATCTTTGTAACAATCTTCTGTATCCGTTCTAATCTTCTTATATCTCTTTTGGTGCTCGGAGACCACACCACTGCTGCATATTCCAGTTGTGGACGTGTCATGATTGGGATAATTTTTTTCATCATATCTTTGTCCATGAATTGAAATGCCACTCTTATGTTAGTCAACATTTTATAAGATAGTCCAAATATCTTGCTTATGTGTTTATCAAGGTTCAGATTTTCCTGTATAATTACTCCCAGATCTTTCTCCTCTTTAGTCTTCATTATTTGTTCCTCTCCCATCAAATAGTCCCATACCAGTCTTCTTGTACTCTTTCCTAGTTCCATTATGTTACATTTCTTGGCATTGACCTCCAATTTTCACTTATTATAGTCCACTCAGATTTTGTTTATATCTTCTTGCAATAGCAAATAGTCCTTCTGGGTTTTGATAACTCTTAGCAGCTTTGCATCATCAGCAAATAAATTGATATAACTGTTTACCCCATTGTGAATGTCATTTACTTATTATGTTTCTGAAACATAATGGGGGCTGACTGACACTGACCCTTGTAGCATTCTGCCTTTTACTTTACCCCAAGATGAGTATGTATATCTGATCACAGTTCTCATCTCCCTGTCCTTCAAATAATCCCTTATCCATTCTGATAAGGTGCCTTGCAGTCCTCCTATGTTCTCTAGTTTCCAAAGTAATCTTCCATGAGGGATTTTATGAAAAGCCTTTTTTATGTCCAGGTATACTGTGTCCACCCATCCATCTCTGCTTTCCAGTCCTTCTATAACTCTGAGTAGAAGCTTGATAGGTTTGACACACATGACCGTCCTGTCCTGAACCCAAATTGTCTGTTCAATATGACTTCTTCCAGATGTTTAACCCATTTTTCTTTGACAATTACTTCACGCAACTTCCCCAAAATGGTTGTAGGTGACACTGATCTGTAGTTTAGTGGTTCAGTTCCCTTCCTTCCTTTGAATATTGGTATTACGTTGGCTTTCTTCCATTCTAGTGGAACTTTCTCTTCATTTAGTGAACTTGTAATTGTTTCCCAAATTGGTGTGTGTGTATTTACCTAGTTGTATTGTACAGGGTTCGAGCGGGGCTCATAGTGTCCTGTCTCCATATCTCCATTTATCTAGTTTTTCTTTAAAGTTATGCACACTATGTGCTGTAACAATTCCATTATCCAATGCATTCCATTTTTCCACCATTCTGTGTGGAAAACTGTATTTTCCAATATCCTTCACACACTGCCTCATCCTGATCTTTTCATGTCCTCTTGTCCTTCCATCTTCTTCCATCAACAGCACCAGGTCTTCTTTGTCTATTTTTTCAATATCATTTACTATCTTGTACATTGTTATTAGGTCCCCGCATTCTCTTCTATCTTGTAAGGTTGGCAGTCCCATTTCCTTCAGTTGTTCTTCATATGTGAGGTCCTTTAATTCTGGCACCATCTTTGTAGCAATCTTCTGTATCCTTTCCAACTTTCTTGTACCTTTTTAAGAGCTCGGAGACCATACCACTGCTGCATGTTCCAGCCTTGGGCGTATCATGCTTGTGATGATTTTTTTCATCATAACTTTATCCATGTAATGAAATGCCACTCATATTGGTCAGCATCTTATATGATAGTCCAAATATCTTGCTTATGTGTTTATCAGGGCTCAGATTTTCTTGTATGATCACTCCAAGATCATTTTCTATTTAGTCTTCATTATTTGCTCCTCTCCCATCAAATAGTTCCATACTGGTCTTCTCTTACTCTTTCCTAGTTCCATTATGTAGCATTTCTTGGCGTTAAACTCCAATTTCCACTTCTTGCTCCATTCATAGATCTTGTTTAAATCTTCCTGCAACAGCAGACAGTCCTCTCTGGTTTTGATAACTCTTAGCAACTTTGCATCATCGGCAAATAAATTTATATAGCTGTTTATCCCAATGTGCATGTCGTTTACATAAACTTGAAACATAATGGGGGCTAACACTGACCCTTGTGGCACTCTGCTAGTTACTTTACCCCAAGATGAGTATATATCTCTGATCACAGTTCTCATTTCCCTATCCTTCAAATAATCTCTTGTCCATTTGAGCAAGATCCCACGCAGTCCTCTTATGTTCTCTAGTTTCCAAAGAAGTCTTCCGTGAGGGACTTTATCAAAAGCCTTTTTAATATTAGTCCAGATATACTGTGTCTACCCATATATCTCTGTTTTCAAGTCCTGTAATAACTCTGGAGTAGAAATTCGATACGCATGACCGCCATGTCCTGAACCCAAATTGTCTGATTGATATGATTTGCTCTTCTAGAAATTTAACCCATTTTTCTTTGATAATTATTTCACATAACTTCCCTATGACACTTGTAAGTGACACTGGTCTGTAGTTTAGTTTCCTCCTTTAAATATCGGTATTGTGTTGGCTCTCTTCCACTCTAGTGGAACTTTCCCTTCATTTATTGAAATTTTTATTATTTCCCAAATTGGATCCAATAATTGTGTGTGTGTGTGTGTTTAAATTGTATTGTTTTCATGTATATTATTACTGTTTGTTTATTTGTATTGCTCTCTCTCTCTCTCTCTCTCTCTCTCTCTCTCTCTCTCTCTCTCTCTCTCTCTCTCTCTCTCTCTCTCTCTCTCTCTCTCTCTCTCTCTCTCTCTCTCAACTATCAAGGTAGAGAGAGAGAAACAGTTGGTTTGTAAGATTGATTGTATATCACTTCAAAACCAAACATTTTTATCTTTGAATATTTATTAATTTGAAAAATTGCTTAAAATTATTTTGTGAAGTTGAAAAGTGTTTCATAATTTTGCAAAGTTGAAAATTTGTGCTGATTTTTTTATGTTGTAAATATCAGTCAGTATTATATTAAGTGGAAAATTATTGTACACTTTTTTTTTTATTGTAAATTTCAGTCAGTATTATATTGTGGAAAATTATTGTACATTTTTTTTTATTAAGTTGAAAGTTTGTGTAGACTTCACTGTATAAATTTTTGGTCACTCTTTTTATATGGAAAATTATTGTACACTTTTTTTTTTATTTATTAAGTTGAAAGTTTGTGTAGACTTCACTATAAATTTTTGGTCAGTTTTTATACTAAGTTGAAAATTTGTGTAGAGTTTTCACTGCATTGTTATATTTTTTACTGTTTATTAATTGTTGAATAAAAGTGTAGGGAGACTCTTTCGTTTAATTTTAGCTCCAATATGCATCTGCCTTGTCTCCGGAGACTCTTTCGAGTATTTTCGACTTAGTACAGTTTTAAGGGCAGCTTTTTGGACAGGTTTTTGGGTTTTGTGGACATTTTTGGCAATTTCTTGAATTTTGATACCGGTTTCTGGAATTTTAGGGCCATTTTTTTTACCATATTGCTGCTGTCTTGTTGTTTTAAGAAGAGGCTACTACTAGCTATAATATATATATATATATATTGTCTACCAATATTGGGATGGATTTTTTTGCTGTTTTTTGCCCAGTACTACAAATATTTTTGGACTATTTTTCATTCAGTTTCAGGATTTTCAGCTTTATTTAAAAAAAAACTTTCATTGTTTCAGGATTTTCATTCAGCTTTATTTAAAAAAAAAAACTTATTTCATGCTGTGGTGTGAGAAATAGTCACTTTCTTCTTGTATCCATTCATTGTATTTTTGTGATAAATAAAAATGTTAAGATTAATTATGTTATTGTTTTTATTTGCAATGTGGTTATTGTTTAGAGTGAGTAGGAAGTTAATGGAGGCAACATTGGTGTGTCAGAGTGACCCAAGTCAGCTTAAGGCGACTACTCAGTCAGCCACAAATATTCTAAGGAAAGGAAATTTACCAAAACAATAAAGACTTCTTCACAATTTATTAGAGTCATGACAACACAATGAGGTAGTGAAGACAGTTTATTACAATGGAGTAATGGCACCACACCACCATACCTGTCTAAAACATGGTTTAAAAAAAAAAGTACATCAACACCACAATGATTGAGGGAACACTTGCCACACCAGCCCACAACTCTTCCCTTCCTGGCCACCACCACCACCACCACCACCACGAGTACCAGTACGAGTTGGGCGCGCAAGGTCAAGGTGCCATGCAGAATCTTTCTTGCTGCTGCTGCTGCTGCTGCTGCGGCGGCGGCGGCGGCAGCAGCAGCGGTAGCAGGCGTTTGCCAGGGCGTCGAGGTGCGGTGCGGTGCGGTGCGATGCGATGCGGTCCCTCAGTGGCAGTATCGTCGACGGCGGCACGTGTTACCGGGACTGCAGTGAAGGCAGTAGCGGCGGTGGTGTTGTTCATGAATGAAGGCGCCGTGCGAAGCCAGAATCCCTCCCTGATGGTGAAGAGGCATGGGATCGCTGTGGTCAGGCCTTTGGATAGCCAACTCCTGCAATGGACAACAATTAACAAACAAATCAAATAACAGATCCTCAGTTGTTCACGCCACCCTCGTTATACTACCTTCACCATGAGTCTTAGTCCTTGCATTTACCTACAAACTACTAATTTCATGGTTATATCCCTAAACTTAGTTACACTACCACGTCTCGCTTTAATGCACGGAACTTGAAGCAGCAGCCTCGTTACGTTAAGAAACCCCGTCCAGTCATCCATTTTGCCAATTCTGAGCCTACCCACTACGCTAGCTCAGTGGTTAGAGCGCTGGCTTCACAAGCCAGAGGACCGGGGTTCGATTCCCAGGCCAGGTGAAGATATTTGGGCGTGTCTCCTTTCACGTGTAGCCTCTGTTCACCTACCAGTGAGTAAGTACGGGATGTAAATCGAGTAGTTATGACTTTGTCCCGGTGCGTGTTGTGTGCCTGGTCTCAGGCCTATCCGAAGATCGGAAATAATGAGCTCTGAGCTCGTTCCGTAGGGTAACGTCTGGCTGTCTCTGAGACAGCAGCAGATCGAACACAGTGAAACACACACACACACACACACACACACACACAGTTAACCTTCCAGTTAACCTTCCATTAGACACTACACATCCCTACACATAACCAGTTTCCGTTTATCACCAGTTTTCGTTTATCAGTCAACATTCCTAACAACCTCAAGTTACTAACCAACTAATAACTTCCTGAAACCTGTCACCACTGCAGTGTCTGTCAACGCGCATTCAACACACCCATTACTCATTCACAAACTCACCACCAACCTCTCCTGTGTTCCTACCCCTTACCGTGCCGCACGTGCCGTGCCGTGCTACACTGTGGTCCGCTGGCCTTCACACAGTAGAGACACGTCACTCTGCCACGCGAAAAATCTCCTTCACGTAGAGCAAGCTCCCCGCTGCTACTCTACACGTCATTCCCGACAAGGCACAGACAGACCCTGAGCTGCGTAGACTCGACGGGCCGGTGGTGACAGTAACTGCAAAGGAGGTGTAACGTGCGTGGTGTCTGGACTAGTAATGGTCCAGCTGCCATTCTCAACTCCTCAGCTTGCCTAGGTTCTCGTCTCTCTCCACCCCATCCCAACCTGCCAATAAGGAAAGAGCAATTTGATAGCAAACGAGCATATGAAACAGGTGGTTTTAGCGTTGCCAAACCAACCGCTACACAAACTCAATTGCGTTAATTTGTTTTATCAATCATTGTAATTTTTCGTGTAGTCCTTATAATAAAATTTTTTTTTTGTAACAGTTTGAAGTTTCCTTCGTAATAAACTGATTATGATAGATAATAATTCTCTCTCTCTCTCTCTCTCTCTCTCTCTCTCTCTCATTAAGAAGTGGAGAATGTGGCCATTAACAAGAGTGGTGATAAAGTGGCAGTTTGGCAGGAGCGAGGAGCCATTAAGCTACCTCTCTTAATTAAACCCTTCAGAACTGGGTAACATATTTACCTTGAGATTTGTGCACAGTTAGACCATTTTGTTGACGTTACCAAGGGTCTATGGAGGTCACAATGTTAATAATCTGCAGGGCTGGGGCTGGTGAACTCTGCTTCTTTGAATTATTACACCGCCAGTAATGGTGATTGTAGTGATGGTGAAAATGATATAATGATAATATAGTAGTAGTAGTAGTAGTAGTAGTAGTAGTAGTAGTAGTAGTAGTAGTAGTACTAAAATAATAATAATATTAATATAAAATAAATAACCCAAATAAATGAAATAGTATTTGTATTAGTAGTAGTAGTATAGTAGTTGTAATACAAAATAATATTAAATAAATATATGAATAAATAAATAAAATAGTAGTAGTAGTAGTAGTAGTAGTAGTAGTAGTAGTAGTAGTAGTAGTAGTAGTAGTAGTAGCAGTGGTAGTAGTAGTAGTAGTATATAGTAGTTGTAATACAAAATAATATTAAATAAATATAAAAATAAATAAATAAATCTCCCCATTGATGAGAGAGAGAGAGAGAGAGAGAGAGAGAGAGAGAGAGAGAGAGAGAGAGAGAGAGAGAGAGAGAGAGCTATTCCATTCACGTGCAGCGATACAAGTGGAAATATGTAATAGGTGAAAACAATTTGATGTGTAGGCATTGTTTTCAGTAAGATCTCAAGCACACACAGTGACTTGCATACACTTATTCATTGGGGTTAACTAGTATCAAAGCTATTTAGGGTGTGCGTTGCCGTAACCCCTTCAGTACCAGGACGCGTTTCCCTATGCATTCTGCTATTTGGTGATTTTATACAGCTTCAGAAACTTATGTGGGGGATTAAAATAGTGAAGACTCCAGCCATTAATCTTCTGACCTCCATAGACCCTTCCTAATGTCAATAAAATCGCCTAATCAAACCCAAAAATCAAGGTAAAAAAATTGCGAGGAACCTTGATTTGTTCTCGCCAGCCACTCCACGAACGACGATGGAAAGTGGAAACATGTCGGGTGAAAACAAGGCGCTGTGTTGTTACTGTTGTCGTCCATAAACTCTCAATCTATCTCTGTGGGCACTGTTGTCATTAAGATCTCCAGCACTGAATTACCGCCATGCACTCAGTTATGGGCGTCTGAGTGAGTCGAGTCTAATCCCTTAAGTGGCATTTTTACGATAGTTTGTGTGTGATTAGATGATTTTGCTTACAATAAGAAGGGTCTACGGTGTCAGAGATTAATGGCCAGTTTTCACTATTTTAATCCCACATAAGTTTGTGAAGCTGTATAAAATCATTGAGTAATAGCCAGAATAAATATGAAAACACGTCATGTTACTGCAGGGGTTAACACGGCGGGGCGAGGCGAGGCGATAGAGGCACCTTGCTTTGCTCCGGGCTATGTGTTTCCTACATATCATAGCTTCCCCTTGCTCAATAAGCGCTAAGAATAGGACACATTTCGCTATACGCTATTACTTGCAGTTTGTGTTGACAGACTAGGATAATAAAGAGGGACGCCAGAGATGAAACGTATACAGAACGGTGAAATAACGACACACACACACACACACACACACACACACACACACACACAGTCTGAGTCCTATCCGAAGATCTGTCTATGTGCTCTGAGCTTGTTCCGTAATGGGGAAGGCTGGCTGGGTGACTACCGGGCGACCATAGTGAATCACACACACACACACACACACACACACACACACACACACACACACACACACGCTAAGTACCATGAAAGAAAAGGACACACACACACACACACACACACACCACCTCCTCAACACCCTCCAGCTGGGAGCTGGGTGTCAGTGGTTCCAGCTGGTGGGCTCCTCATAACGAAAGATAAGGCAACACACACACACACACACACACACACACACACACACACAGTCTCAGTCCTATCCGAAGATCGCTCTATGAGCTCTGAGCTTGCTCCGTAATGGGGAAGGCTGGCTGGGTGACTACCGGGCGACCATAGTGAATTACACACACACACACACACACACACACACACACACACACACACACACACACACACAGTCTCAGTCCTATCCGAAGATCGCTCTATGAGCTCTGAGCTTGCTCCGTAATGGGAAGGCTGGCTGGGTGACTACTGGGCAACCATAGTGAATTACACACACACACACACACACACACACACACACACACACACACACACACTAAGTACCATGAAAGAAAATGACACACACACACACACACACACACACACACACACACACACACACACACACACACACAGCCACCTCCTCCAACACCTCCAGCTGGGAGCTGGGTGTCAGTGGTTCCAGCTGGTGGGCTCCCTCATAACGAAAGATAAGGCAACACACACACACACACACACACACACACACACACACACACACACACACACACACACACACACACACCCACCCACACACCTCGGGCCTGGAGCCAGGTATCGGCCTGGGTCCAGCCGGGGTGGGGGTCAACCCTCCTTGATGACGTCACATATATTCGTTACGCAAATCATTTTGAAAATGAGGATTCCCAAAAGGCAGCTGGACACGAATGTTATAAAATTCTGACTCGTTATCAATCGAAACTAACTTCTAAAATACAAAAACATTGCCGAGAAAAGGAATAATAAAAATAGCTCAAAAATATACTAAATAAAGTATTAGAACTTCGACTTGCTTAAACACAATTTCAAAGCCCACCAATTTCATTCAACTGAATCGATAACGTTTTTCAAAAATTATGACTATCATTTCGATATATCAAAACCTGGCAACTCGCCCTATTAGAAAAATAATATTTAAAAATGACGTTGTTTACAATATTAACAGGACTACATATCATTCTTAAAGTCCACATCTTTAACTTCTCAGGAGCCTTGCACACTTTTCTCATGATAAACCATCTTTTGAAAACACAAACACTTCGCTACAACCTCAAATAAAAAATCACAGATAGCGGAGGTAAAAATTTTAGCGTATTTTGGCCCTCCCATTCAAGTCATAAACACCCTCTACATCACCGTACTTCACTCAACTCAAGCATGGAAGACACGTAAAACACTGCGAACTATCATTAGAAACCCTTAAAAGGCACTTGTGACTCGAAATAAATGAACTGAGACAAATATAAATAATAGTGGAAGTCGAGCATCTGGGACCGGCATTTTGGGCGGGAGCTGGTGATGACGTCACAGCCTGGGGCTCGTGACGTCATGGGTAGGCCCGCTTCTTCTCACTGAGCCTCCATAGCACACAAATCAGGTAATTGCGGATATATCTCAACAACTGACATGAAAGATTAGGCCTATGGGTCCACTTTGTGACCTGTCTGGCCTGTAATGAGTGAGAGATGAGGCAGATAATGGCTGAGAGAGAGGCGGCGGGTCAGGGGATCGGTTTGTTTACGTTTTCAAGATTTGAATTATTTGGTTTTATAAGTATGTGCAGGTGTTAGTTCACTGATATGTTGTCCTGGAGGTTACCAACGTTAGGTTATGACATGGCACCACCGTGAAATGATGAGTTACACCAATATATTACTTACGTTAGCCAAAGACTGCTCGGCGGCGGCTGTCCGTGTCACTAGCAGGCACCCACACTCCACTGTCCACTTTGTGTCCTCAACCATGTTTAAATAGTTAACCTCTGATTACTGAGAGGCTACACACACAATATTCTCTTCGCTACTATAGATATCACTATTATCGGTATCTTCATCTCCACCACTCACTGTCCCTCACGGTCAGCGCCTTGTCCTGCCAAGTGCAGCGCGGCTCAAGGACTGGTAGGCAAGTTCCGGTACCAGTACCGGTAATATCGGTACCAGCCTTAGTGTACGAATATTATAGACAAGCCCAAATGATCTCATCCCGCTTAGGAATCGAACGCGGGGCCTCTCAGTTGTGTGAGGAAGGTCACGGCTGCCTCACGCACCAAGCGATGATATGCATATGAATTATGTATATCATCACTGTTATCAGTGACAGCTGTGCTTATTCATCATTGTCTTCGTTGCTTTACTACATCTTCTTGATGGTTCTATTTCTAGATCTCGTTAATTTATGCCTGTAAGGACGATACTTCTGAAAATGAAAGAGCAACAAACGTTATATCCTTCCTCCTCCAATATCCACACCCAAACACTTGCTGAGTTGTGTCCTGTCTGGGACTAACATTAGAAATTGTAAAAAAAAAAATAAATAAATAAATAAAAAAAAATAAATAAATAATAAAAAAAATTGTAAAAGAGGTAATACATAATATGTTCTAAAAAGGCCTCACTACAACTATAATGGAGGCAGTGAGTGAGGGCAGAGAGGTAAAGCTACATATGAATGATTGATAAAGGAGAAAGAAAAGAGAAATTATGGATATATTTCTTGTCCACAATGGTGTTACAAATTCCCATACATAATAATGATAATATATTTGTAGTAGTGGCAATATTAATCACAAGTGGTGGTTGAACAATGTAATACGTACAGCTGCTTAGTGACAGCAGTACAAGACCCTGCTTCTATAGACCTGCACACCAAGAAGTCACACACTGTGGATGTCAACTCTAGGCTATATAAAACGAGGCTACACCACAGGCTCCAGGGCTGTGATCTGGTATATATGCAACATGTAGAAGTAGTAAGAATAGTGGTGTCTTGCACACTGGTACAAAAACTGCCATCAAGCACAGTGATATGTAGGTCTGCCTGACAATATACTCAATAGCGATGGTCAGGGAATACATGATCCTGATGGGAGTAATAATGGCAACAAATTATCACATGCCCTAAGATCCATTGTCCACATCCTGTGAGCTTGAATACAATAACCCAGATACAGTTCATGATGCCTGACGACTCACCGGGCTCTTGAAAGTACTGACAGACAGTGCAAAATGCTGCATGGGTCAACAGCATCTTAAGCTTAAAAGAAATTATATGATGCAGGTCTCTGTCCTTCCTTGAAAAAAAATTTAGACAAAAACCCTGATACAACACTTCTTACTTCCACATTCGGTTACCTACGGGAAAGAATCCTTAGCAAACTGATAGATTTACTGTACATGCATGTGTGGGTAGATCCTATGAGCCAAGGTGGACCTAGGCAACACACAGACATTTCACACACCTCATGCCTCATCTTCACTGCAAGCATCCTTCCATCATTTAAAAAGTTATACTGCATTACTGGCCTTGAACTTGTAAGCCCTCCTCCCAACACACACAAAGCAGCACTGGTGTTTATGTTTGTGCTGCTGAAGAGGCCTGAGCATTGGTGGGGCTTCATGCAGAGTTTGTTTATATAAAATGGGAATAGTAAAATGTCTCAACTCACACCAGAGTACAGCACTGACATTACAAACTGACTGGCTACTCCATTATTGTCTCACCACAAAACCTGAGTACTGCAACAATGCTGAGTAGTGGCAGTCGTGGTGGTGGTGTGGCTTGCTAAGATGAACAATTGTCAAAACACAAAGTCTCTTGTTGCAAGTAACCAATCTCTCTCTCTCTCTCTCTCTCTCTCTCTCTAGATCAGCAATGAAAGGAACTGCATTCCACATTACAATATTGGTCTATTCTAGGACAGTAATCATAATAATACCTCTATATAAACACAGTATATGTATTCGTAAAATGTGGAGTTTCGTACTATATATATATTATATATATATTTAGATTTATGTCTATATGTATAACATTCTCTTTTTTTACATTATCTATATAATAGTTTGAAACAAATTGAAGTTAATAAGTAGTAATAATTCATGTGGTGTCTGTGGATTACATGCAATGGATCACAACTTAAAGATGTTGCAAAAAAAAAAATAAATAAAATAAATAAATAAAAAAAATAATAATAATAAATCAGATACAAGTATATAATGTGCTTTGCAACTTAAACCACAAATCAGACAAATTATACCAAAATTATGACGTAGACCTAATTTGTTCACACATGTTCACTTTTCCTTTCAACTAAGCCTATCTTGTTCATGTTCTGTCTTTTATGCTTTTTTTTCCTTTATCATAATTCATATCAGAGTTCAGACTGCACTACTAAAACAGAGAAGCAAAAGACACCCTGAAGGAAACATTTCAGCTACAATCAAAAGTACAAGACATCATAAGCAACACAGATGAAAATGAGACAAAACTGTGTTGTTATGGAATGTTGCACAAAAGATTGCTGAATACATAAACCAATGCTGTAGTAAGTGAACAGTACAGTGCACACTTGAAGAGGCAGCTGAGTATCTTGGCCCACAACATGCACACCTACACAGCAAGGAAATAATTGTGTATACTATCACCAAGACTTGCCAACCTTGCCTTCCTTCACTCTTCACTCAGGGAGTATACATTCTAACCTTCACTCACTGCTGGAACAAGGATGCCAATGCTAACCTGATATGCTAAACTGTAAGTGTCTTTGGCGGTCGTTCAAGAGAAATATAATACTCATAGTATATCTAAGTGCTGCAAACTGAAGCACAAACTATAATGTACATCTATAGGAAATACTTCTCACATTAATACTGATGTAGTGCGGGAGTCCTCTCTTTACAAGGACACTAGGAATAATGCAGTGTCTTTTATTCCTTGTACTCTTTTTCACTTATGGTCTTTTTCAGTGTGTGTGTGTGTGTGTGTGTGTGTGTGTGTGTGTGTGTGTGTGTGTGTGTGTGTGTGTGTGTGTGTGTGTGTGTGTGTGTGTGTGTGTGTGTGTGTGTGTGTGTGTGTGTGTGTGTGTGAGTGTGTGTGTGTGTGTGTGTTGATGGAAGGACAGTGGGATGGTGCAAGGGATGTAAGGGTTCTGACATGTGAAACGCAGAGCAGCCTTGTGTGCATCAATGAGCCAGGACAGTAGGTCTTCAAGTACCAAAAACACAGTCCAGTGCACACATAATTCCTACACAATACCTAACACATACACACACATACACTTCCAGATACACAAATTTCAGACCAACACCAAAATCTATAGCATGGTCTGCTACATACTAATACTAATATAAATGTGGATATCCACTACTGATGATGTCAATGAGAAGCCTCTCTCTCACACACTCATGCACACACACACAAAGCATAGAAATCTGAAATAACCTCGGGTGTGGACAAGATTCATTCAAGGAATATAAAAAATGCTTAAGTGATTAATAATAATAATAAATGAGTAAACAGGATAGCATGAGCACAGCTCTCTTACTTTGTCACAACTATGTAAACACAACTAGATATGTAAAGACACACATACAAGCAGGAGGACACACTTGTTGATCTTCCACCCCTGCACGACATTCACCAAGGCAGGACTGTTAGCATTCTGCACTCATTGCACTGCAAACAGACAATTCCTCACCAGCACCCCTTATCTACCCTCACCAAGACACCAACATCCCATAGCTATCCTCATCAAGACGTGTAGATGCTGTGTCAAACGAGACAAACCCAAAATGACTGTCTAGACTGGAATTGAACCTGAGTCCTCTCTAATAATAGTGATTATGATAATATTGATAAAAATAGAAATAAAACAATACCACAGACAACTATGTAAACAGAATACAACACATAAACAATTGTTATCTGGCCTTAAGCTATCACAAAGGAACCACAGTAACACAGCTCAGAAGGCAGGGAGGTGAAGGAGACACAATGAAGCTTGTCCATCTCAACATTCTTTCATGCTAGTGACTGATGGCCATCCTCTCTCTCTCTCTCTCTCTCTCTCTCTCTCCCTCATGGTTTCCAGTGGTTGTGCCTAATACTTCCACTCTAAATAACCTATAACAAAGAGCCAATAGGTAGGCAAATGTCTTTCCTCAACCGAGCCACAATGAAAAGAACAGAACAGCTACAGAATATTTTCAGCTGTCAATAGGGAAGAGGAGTGCATGCCAAATCAGAGAGATTAACCAAGCACTGCCTTGGCTCAGAACCTCCAACTACAACACATCATCCACATTTCCCATGCATATACTACACAGGTAGAGACAGACGTGGAGTGTTGGACTGTAGGTGGATGATGGCTGGCAGTGAGGAATGAACACTGTCCACACCTTCACAGGGACAACCAACAGGAAATAACAATGCAGATAAGCAGTCTGGTGTCCTCAATGCAGACACACACACACACACACACACACACACACACACACACACACACACACACACACACAAAACCTTTCACTCACACTTTTGCACATCCCTGTAATACTTTCAATGAGTCTCACATCCCTGACTCACCCAAGCTCCTTTCTCCACTAAACTGTGCAGAGAGACAGAGAGAGAGAGAGAAAGGATCACACAATTTCTAGTGGTTTCATTTCAGTGTTTAGTATGTGTCTGTGTCCCCTATCATGCATTGTGATGAAACGCTTCAATTTGTCTCCCTGTATTGTGCTGTGTTACTGTTGAGAAAAACAAAGAAAGTGAGGAGACTGAAAATCTCTCTCTCTCTCTCTCTCTCTCTCTGAGCTTCTGCTACATACAAAAAGCATGGTCATCTTCCTCTTTCCTGATGCTATAGCTCTTCCTTCCATGAGCAGTGTATCATTAATGGCAATGTCCTCCTCTATGCTCTCAACAAAACCAAACACTATTTCTCTACACTCCGCTAAGAAGCCAAAGCCACATTTTCTGAACAAAGACAAAAAAGCAAATTTATATCTCATGTTTCCTTCAGTCTATAAATCATGACCCTCAAAGTTGATGATGAAATATGCAGGAGAGGCCAGCTTGCCCCCACACAGGCCAGGGCTCCCCAGATCACACACTTCTGCACACACACACACAAACTCACACACACATGCAGTCAGCAGTGTGTGAAGCTATGTTGGTGGGGGTATTGGTGGAATCACAAGAACATGGGAGGTGAGAAAGAGAGTGAAAAAAAGCAATATTTCACTCCTTCACCTCATTCCCTCTGCTCTCCTTCCATGGTCCTCCTTACCACTGGCCCTTCACTGCTGGTTGGCCTCCTCAGCACCAAGAATGATGTAATGGATGATATTCTTGCCAGCAAACTCAGCAAATTGAACAGACTCCTCTCTCTCATCCCCTATCAGGTCCACGCTGCGTTTCTTCATGTCTGTTGGGAAAGAGGTGAGTGAGTGAGGTGAGTTGTGGGTACACGAGGCAGTGTGTGACTAGAACAGAAGTGAGGTGAGAGCTGTACATAAGAGTGTGACAGGAACAGAAGTGAGGTGAGAGCTGCATGAGACACAGGACACTAAGGAAGTAAAAGAGGGTTGTGATAAGGAGGAATGAATAAGTCGTCTTCACCTTCCTGGAGATTAGAAAGAATATAATGAGACACAGAGGGAAAAATAAAAGGGTGGATAGTGAAAAGCAGGTATATATATCTGAACATTAAAAAATAAATAATAAATAACACAAATACTATATGGAGACATAAAAAACAACATACACTGCCTCTTTCCCTACACACACACACACACACACACACCATGAATGTAGAGGCGCTCCAGCTTGTAGGTGGGATATGAGGCGCAGGACTTGGTGATGTACATTCCAAGGGGCTGGTAGTCCTCGATGGGGGGCTCCACCACACGCATGGTCTCACGCACCACCTGAGTGTCCACGGTGTAGTAACCTGCAGGAGAGAACAGACAGAGAAGTTAGGCTGGTATACATTTATGTAAGGTTTATAAAGTGTTTCCTAGTTTAAGTAAGAAAGTAAGTTAGTAGTAAATTAAATGCTTCTAACATGTGACTTAGCATGGAGGCAAGAAATACTGCTTAATGAATGAAGTAAGGCAATGAGAAAGACAGTTATGGAAGGCAGAAAGTATCACAAGATAACTTATAAAGGTTAAGGAAGGGAGAAATGTGTCTATGGATGTAAAGCAACAATTCACAACACTAAAAAGCAATGTATGGAATCTTTAGAAGCATCTACAACATAGATAATAAAAAAAAAAGCAGATTTTGCAATTTCTATCCAGTACAGTTTGAAGGTGGCAGAAGAACAAGAAAAGACATCTCAGAGTGTTTGGTAATTAAATAAAGTATGCCAAATAGCAATGGAAGAGTTAAAGAACAGCATTCTGCACCCAACAGTGATGTATGGGTCAGGGATTTAGAAGGAGCACATCATGGCACAGCACAGCAGCACACTCACCCATCCACATTTTCCTGATGAGGTCACGCACGGAGCGAGGTGACAGGATGTGGGTGCGGTCGAGTGGCATGACGTAGCAACGGCGAGAGTTGAAGTCAATGATGCCAGTCTTGTTCTGAGTGAGGACAGAAGGAGTGGGTGTTGTAATGAACCTTGAAACAGTACATACATGTATAGGAAACATTACACATCTCTCTCTCCTTACTTCCTTCCCATAAAGAAAACCCAAATACTCCATAACACAATGTACACACCTCATACTTTCTGACACCACTTAACACACAATGCCTTCCTCCTACCACTCCTCACTCATTCACCAAGCTCTCCATCCTTCCCTCTAGCACAGCGTCTTCCTCCTCTAAATCCTTCAAACACCGTGCACCGTCATACCACTCACCACTTTGAAGTCGTGGATGAACCGGCCTTGGCGATGAAGGCCAAAGTCAGGGACGTGAATTTCCTCATGGTCATTTCCCTCAAGGTCCAGTTCAAATTCCTCCTTGAACATGCGCTTGGAGAACCACTCAACACTGTCATCCACCTGTGTGTGGGAGATGACTGGCACGTCAGGTGAGAGAAAAGTGTGGGTGAAATTGTTAGAATGTACATACAAACAAACAGCTGAGTGATGGTGATGGTTGGTAAGGTACTGTTTGATGTTCAGATGTTCTTGATTATAAAGACGAATAAACAGTAAGTTAGATAATGAAAGGAATGCAATGCTAGTGTTCTCCCTGGTAAAGAGAAGACTGCCATTGTATTTCATGTGGTTCTAAATTCAAGCCAACTAAAAGTAATGTAGCATAGCAGTTCTGGACTCCTTTCTTTCCTCTGTGCTTACACTTTTACAGTGGGAGAAGACTTTTTTGTAATCCGACGCAGCGTAACTTGACATGGCGGAAGTGTGTCAGTTATATCAATTCATCTAGGGGGGGGGGCATCAGTCTGGCATGAAGGGAGACTGATGTGTAGCCAGATGATTAACAGGAAAAACAACCAAATATCCAACTTGCCTTTTCCTGTTCCTGTGAAGTGGAATCCTGGACAGAAACAGGAAAACAAAATTAGGAACAAAAAAGCAAAAAGAAAAAGCCATTGAATGCAAACTAAAGAAGACAACTAATGAAACATAACATACATTCCAATTTTTGTTCTTTAACTAGAACTAGACCAGAAACATCAAGTACAGCTCACACTTACAATAATGAGAGAGAGAGAGAGAGAGAGAGAGAGAGAGAGAGAGAGAGAGAGAGAGAGAGAGAGAGAGAGAGAGAGAGAGAGAGAGAGAGAGAGAGAGAGAGAGAGAGAGAGAAAGAAAGAAAGAAAGAAAGAAAGAAAGAAAGAAGAAAGAAAGAAAGAAAGAAAGAAAGAAAGAAAGAAAGAGAGAGAGAGAGAGAGAGAGAGATGCAAATGATAGTGATAATGAACTCTCTCTCTCTCTCTCTCTCTCTCTCTCTCTCTCTCTCTCTCTCTCTAACATGCTACCACTTGAAGACAGTGACACACACACACACACACACACACACACACACACACACACACACACACACACACATTCACTTCAAACAATCTGAAAAGTAGCCTAGTGTTTTGAAACCTTTTAAAGCACTTGTTTGTTAATGCAGCTCATGAATGTTTTGAGGAGCTGGTGGTGGTGGTGGTGGTAGTAAGGAGTGGCAGTAGTGGTGGGTGGTGGATTAACAGCAAGGGGTAAAGTGACAAGACTCAAGGATGGTGTGGGGGGAAGGGAGGGAAGGGGGGAGTTAATTTGATAAGGTGGTGGCCGGGGGGAAGGGAGTGAGTGCAAGAGTTGAAGGGAGAATTTAAAAGGAAGGATGTAGTACTTGAGTGAATGTGTGTATGCCTGCCTGCCTGCCTGCCTGCCTGTCTCTCTCTCTCTCTCTCTCTCTCTCTCTCTCTCTCTCTCTCTCTCTCTCTCTCTCTCAAGCAATGCTCTGTTACAATATGCATTACCAAACCTTCTCAATTACAGTGAGAAGAACTAAGAACATGTGTGTGTGTGTGTGTGTGTGTGTGTGTGTGTGTGTGTGTGTGTGTGTGTGTGTGTGTGTGTGTGTGTAAATAGGTATCATGTAACACACACACACACACACACACACACACACACACACACACACACACACACACACCAAGATTGGAATATGCTGGAGTGGTTTGGTCCCCTTATAAAAAGAAGCATATAAGGAAGTTGGAGAGATTGCAGAGAATGGCAACAAAAATGGTTCCGGAATTGGCAGAAATGACCTATGAGGAGAGATTAAAAGAAATTAATTTGCTTACCTTGGAACAAAGAAGAGAAAGAGGAGATTTAATACAGGTTTATAAACTGTTGAACAGACTGGATGAAGTGGATAAGGAGCAAATGATGTTGAGAGAGGAAAACTTAAATAGAACTATGAGATCGCATAGTAAAAAGATAGCCAAGGAATATGCTTGAAGGATGTGAAGAAATATAGTTTCCCACAAAGATGTGTGGAGGTGTGGAATGGTTTGAGTGAGGAGGTGGTGTCAGCGAGGAGTGTGCATAGTTTTAAAGGAAAGTTGGATGTGTGTAGATATGGAGACGGGGCCACACGAGTATGATACCCAGGCCCTGTAAAATTACAACTAGGTGAATACACACACACACACACACACACACACACACACACACACACACACACACACACACACACATAAAAACACATAACCTCTCACAATGGCACAGCAAGTGAACAAACCTTACAATTAAAAACTTTACTTCACTAGCACATTTAACTCAATCTTATACATCAGACCCTCTCTCCTTACCTTAAAAATGTTGATCCTTCCTCCGTACATGGCAGGACTTCCACCAAGGGGCAGTTTTGGGTGCAGCAGTTCTTCTCGGTCATAAGGGATGCCACACCAGCCGCGGAAATGTGAGCGCTGCATAGAGAAGTGAGGCTGAGGAAACAACGGAGAGTGGGAGGAGGGAGTAGGGTGAGGAAGAAAGGGAAGAGTGAAGGGATGTACATAATATATAACCTTGATGCTTCCTACTTTTATTGTTTTCCTTCCTTTCTTGTGTGTTTGTCTGCTTATTTGTTTACTTGTATTTGCTCTAGTTAGGTGATCAGATAATAGGGAGAGTTTAGCTTATTAGTGTGTGTGTGTGTGTGTGTGTGTGTGTGTGTGTGTGTGTGTGTGTGTGTGTGTGTGTGTGTTACAGCCTATCCATCCCATACCACATCACATGGACACCAATGAATAGACAGAAATAGTCACAAATATCCCTTCCCCTATCTCACCTACCCCCCCCCCCCACAGACACACACACACCAGGAAGAAATACCAGCCAAGGACAAGCCTCAGTAAATCATTAGAGCAGCTGGGGAAATATAATTTGAAAACACCATTGCCAGCAGAGAATTCATTGAACCTAATTGAATGGAGGTAAACAGGGATGCACCAGCTCACCCTGCCATGACACCAGAGCAAACACTCACACTGAAACATATGTCAAGTGATTGATAACATGGATTAATCTGGTGAAATGCTGCAGCTGATAAATACTTAAACACTGTGCTTGTCCCATAAATATTTCAAAACATATATGTACAGGAAAACGCTGGCACTATAATATGTTAAAAGAGGTAAAATGCCACCGACACATATGCACGACTCACCGGTCAGACTGTAAACATACAAATTAAATACCATGCGTAAAAAGACACGACAATTTAGATGAGTGAATGCTGCAATACAAATAAAGTAAACATCAAATTTATTCATCCATAAAGCAGATGAAAACGGACACACACTCACACTCACACACACACACACACACACACACACACACACACACACTCCTTCATCCGATGCATGTCAACAAGTAATTGTCAACACGTAACTGTCTCCTCCACCTCCTAATCCTGTGTTCCTGTTGTTCCTCCTCTGTCTCTTCCTTCTTGTATTCTTCCTCCTGTCTCATCTTTCTCCTATTGTTCCTCTTCTGCCTCCTATTTCTGCCCTCCCTCCTCTGTTGCCTACTATTAAGCTTCACTCACACCATGCTTCATTCATATCTATATCTTCTCCTCCTCCTCCTCGTCCTCCTGTTATTCTTCCTTCTTCTTCTCATTCTGTTCTCATGTTCTTTCTCCTCTGTTGCCTATCACCATGTTTCATTTACATCTATATCTTCCTCTTCTCCTCCTCCTTTCTCCTATTCTCCTTCTCCTCCTCCTCCTCCTCCTCCTCCTGCTGTTCTCTGTCCTTTAGTACTCACCTCATGGGCTTTGAATTGGCGGTAGAGGTACACTCCCCCAAAGATGCCAATGCTTATGATGAGCAGTATGGTGATGCTGACACACACGCTGGTGGCGGTGGAGATGCGGCACCGAGCAGCAGATGACAGCCAGGCCTCCTCGTCCATAGCTGCTGCGGCTGACGGGTCCACCACCACACACTTCCCGCCCTAAGGAGATAAATGGTTTGCGGTAAGTTTATTGTTGTTGTTATTGTTTTTTTTTTTTTTTTTTTTTTTTGGTCTTATGTACTTGTTTATGTGTTATTGTATTTTGATAGGGTTGAATCAGGTTTGTAATGTGTGTATGTGTATGCAATCTGCTATGTATCAATTTAGTGATGGTATAATACAGTGCTGAGTTATCATTCATGTGGTTCCATCTCCTTTATTTTGTGTGTGTGTGTGTGTGTGTGTGTGTGTGTGTGTGTGTGTGTGTGTGTGTGTGTGTGTGTGTGTGTGTGTGTGTGTGTGTGTGTGCTCTTGCTCATGCTTGCTTTCTTTGTTCTCTCAGACTAAACATCTGAGTAACTGCACCACACATGGAAGGAACACTACCAATACAATATTCTAGTTTAGATTTCAACTTCACTCTAGACTCAATCAATATCCTGCATACATACTGGAATTTCCAAGAAGACCTAACAATGTGGAATACAGAATCGAGAAGTATTACTCACACACAATGCATATGTTCACAAAAATACCCACTACATTCCACACAAACTCCTCACAAGACAGATGAACACACTGTGATACACCTCATCTCTGACTTACTACTCTCAATCTTTGGCTCACACTGTTCACCCATCTCCAGTGCTGGATTGTAAGGGCAGTACAAGAATTTAAAACTACATCTTATCTTTAAATCCTTGCTTAACTGTTTGAATGAGTGTGACATCAGGGAACAACTACAATATAAAATAAGTACCAGTTTTAGATGTACAATTGAAAGGAGAACAGCTGAAAGACTGAAAAGAGATGATGTGTGAAGGAAGACAGTAGATGGTTGAGAATCTGAGCTGAGGAGAGTGGGAAAGACTCATTAATTCTCCAACCCCAACTACGAAACATAAGGAGTGTTTGTGGAGGGTTGAATAAATGCTTGCTGGTTAAGTTACAGTGCTTTTTTGGTTCTTAGTTGCTTCTATTCCCTGATTACAGTGTTCTAGGAATGAGTCAAGTCTGTAATGTCATGTCCTTGAAAGTTAATATGTCCTGTTTATCCTTAAAGCCACGATGTTCCCTGCACACACAGCTTGCTCAGTCAATACATTCCACTGGTTCATTGTATTGTGAGAAAAACTATGCTACTCTACACTTCCTTATATCTTTCTTAATTCTTTTTTTATACAATTTCTGACTGTGTTCTCTTCATGATTGCTGTGGTGCCATAAAGTCTATAACATTATCTTTTTTGTTCTTTTCTCCTACACATAAATATATCACGATCACATTGACGCATTTTCTTCCTCCTGTGTTGTGTGTGGCTAGAGCCGAGTGTACAAGGAAGTGATGAATGTTGCTTATTTTCAGTACTTTTTTCCTTTCTTCTTCCTCTTCTGGTGCCGTCCCCTGCCCGTATGTAAATTATCTTGTTACCTCATTTTTGTTTCTCTCCAACTGTGTTTTTTGTGGGCATAGTTTAGTGTGTAAGAGGAAATGTATGTTGCTTATTGCCTTCAGTCTCAATACTTTCTTTCCTTTTTCTCATCTTCTTCCTCCCCTTTTCTTCTTCTCCCCCACTTTCTTTTTCTTCCTCCCATTTCCTTCTTTTCCCCCATCTTCCTCTGTTCTTAGTGGGTAGAGCTGAGAGTTTAAGGAATTAAGTATTGTGTACTGCTTTTTACTACTTCCTCCGTCCCTCCATTTCTTCTTCTTCTCTCCCACTTCCTTCTTCTTCTTCTCCCCTTCCTTCTTCTTTTCCCCCTACTTCCTGTGTTCTTAATGGGTAGAGCTGAGCATTTAAGGGTATGAATGATGCTTATTGTCTTTACTCCCAATACTTTCTTTCCCCTTTCTTCATCTTCTTCCTCCCCTTTTGTTCTTCCCCCCCCTGTGCTGTTATAAGAATAGAGCTGAGACTTTAAGGACATAAGTGTTGTGTATTGTCATTTTAATACTTCCCCTCTCCCCTTTCTTCTTCTTTCCCCTCCTTTTACACACACAAATACATCTTTATCAGATCACATTTTCTTCCTTCCTGAGCCGATTGAGTAAGGAAATGAATGTTAATTACGAGTATTGCCTTCACTTTCAATACTTTCCTCCCCCTGCAGCCCAGTGAGTCACGTATCCCAGCTGGGTCAACAATGGGAACTGCACACCATGTCTAAGACCAATATTGACAGTGGCACAATTCCTCTATTATCTGTTCTCATTTCATTCCTCCCCTCCCTTCAAGACCACCTCCATCTTGTGACTCTTCTAATAACCATCTGTGTAGTGTATGTAGCGCTATGTTAGAAAATGTTGCTGTGTTCTCTCTCTCTCTCTCTCTCTCTCTCTCTCTCTCTCTTGCAAATATGTTTTCTGACTATATTCTTTTCTCTTCAGTAATCTAGTTTTCCTTAACAGGATTATGCTAAACATGGTGTGTGTGTGTGTGTGTGTGTGTGCGCCTATAGTTGTTTATTACAGTGTTCAAGCGGGCCTCATAGTTACCAGTCTCCACATTTACTTCTTGTGTGTGTGTGTGTGTGTGTGTGTGTGTCTGCTAAAGTGGTACAGCCCTGTCACGGTACATTTATTTGTTTAGTCATTCCTTTAATTAATGCCTCTCACATTTCTCGACTGTTTCTAGCAAGTATTAAATTCTATATGAAGAAAAAGTACTTTGTCTTTCTCTATCATCAAATAATCAATCCACTTACTGTACGTTTATCTTTTCTTTTGTCCTCTCAAAACATGCTACCCTATTCTCACTATGCACACACACACACACACACACACACACAGAGAGAGAGAGAGAGAGAGAGAGAGAGAGAGAGAGAGAGAGAGAGAGAGAGAGAGAGAGAGAGAGAGAGAGCGTTAAATTTCATACTTGTAACTATACCTTATACTCAACGAATTCTTTTATTTCCATGACCACTTCCCATCGCACGAATCACAAGACTATATAGAATCTCGTCATGATAAGCAACCCTCACAACGCGTGCAAACTCACATACAACACGTAATTAACTAACTATGTAACTAGACAGCCAGGCAAGCAGTAACGCCAACCCATACAACAAGCAACAAATCACTGTAACTGGTGCACGCTCTTCCCTTCACTTTTACACCGGTGCGTTGATCCAGGACGAGGTGTTAATGAGTGGAGTGTGTGTGTGTGTGTGTGTGTAGAGGCATGTTCGAGGTGGTGTAGGAAGTAGGTATGTTATGTAGAGACGTGTTCGGGCTGGTGTGTGTGTGTGTGTGTGTGTGTGTGTGCGAGGGTAATTCTAATACTAAGCCAAGGACATTATAACATTCGTCTTGCGATTTATGAAGTGTTGTCTGTGCTAGCAGCAAACTGGCGGACCAAACTTATTAATAGTAGGCTTTGTTCACTGTTGTACACAAAAACACGGGAAGACGCAATAAATAAATAAATAAATTGTTACAACCCTGGAGTTAGCCTGACTGGGTTCCCACAATGACTGGGGTTCCTGTCACTTAGTAGGTTAAATCACTCTTATTAAACTGACGGTCGTAACAAAATAATATAAAAGCAGGTCTATACGTGGCAGTCCTTGTTCTAGAAAGTGGCAGTGTGATACGGACCAAACTTATTAATTGTAGGAATGCTCACTGAAATACACAAAGATACAAGGGAAAACGCAAAAACAGTCAGCCTACACGTGGCAGTCCGTGTGTGAAAATAACCAGTGTCCTTTTTGCTGGAAACTGACAATTAATGACCCAGGCTAAGGCATGTCCACTGAAATACGCAAAACACACAAAGAACACGCAAAAACATTCATTCGTCAAGCCTACACTACACGTCCAGCAGTCCCTGTGTGAGAATTTTCTAATAGCCAGTGTCCTTTGTGCTGGAAATTGGCAGTGTGACGTGGGCTTTAATGAAATACACAGAACAAGGAAACACGCAAAAAAAAAAAAAAAAATCCACACAGGCAATCTTCGTGGGAAAATTCTACGATGGCCAGTGTTCTTTGTGCTGGAAACTGACAAATATAGTAGTGAGTGACGCGGCCCAAACTTATTAATTGTAGGAATGTCCACTGAAATACATAAAAATACAAGTAAAGACGCAAAATCCTGACACAGGCCTACACGTGGCAGTCCCTCTGTGAGAACTTTACGATAACAAGTGTCCTCTGTGCTGGAAACTGACAATTAGTGACGCGGGGCAAGCCATGTCCACTGACGTATATCTACACTAAAACACAAAGGCCTACACGACCAGTAAACTAAAAAGAACCAAAGGAAAAACGCAAACAACCCGCATTAGCATTAGAGTTACACGTGACAGTTCTTGTAGGAAAACTTTGCGATGGGCAGTGTTGATTGTGTTAGAAGTTAGTTGCCTTCGCTGCGGTGAACACAACAACGTAAGATAGTCTACCTAGAGGACGGAGACGCAAAATAGCAATACAGCAAAAGCCATTAGCAGACCATGTGGCAAATACTGTGAGGCCAATTTGAGATCGATAGTATCCTTTGTGTTGGAAATTGTCTGCTATGGTGAACAAATGACAATAGGAGTAAGACAAGGCGGAAAAAGCGATAAAGCCGTCACCAGATCTCCACTTGGCAATTACTGTGAGACCAAATAAAGATAGATAGATGGTTTTTATAGTCTACTTTGTGACGAGGGATCCAAACTCACTCCACAAAACCTATAGTCCATTTAGAAAAGAAAATAAATAAATAAAAAAGGAAAATAAATATAATCAACGAAATCAACGAATATTTAAATAAATGATAAATATAACTAATCCTGTCCAATCGATTGTACAGTTCAGTGTGTCTATGTTAAAGGTCCACCCACCCTCCCTCTCCCTGAGGAACACAACATAGAAAATAAAGATGCAGGGAAAAAAATAGATAAATAAACGATATATAAAGTTAATCCCGTTAATAGTTCAGTGTCTGTGTTGAAAGCCCTCCCACTCTACCCTGAGGAACACAATAACAGAAAACAAAGGAAGATGCAAGAATGAAAAATACTTAGATAAGAATATGCATAATGAATAAAACTAATATTGTAAAATCAAATATAAAGTATCAGTGTGTCTATGTTGAAGGTTCTCCCCCACTCTACCCTGAGGAACACAACAACAAAGGAAGACTCAAGAATTGTGTGAGTGGTCATTTTGGTGTCTTCCCGTCCAGCGTGTGAGGATGACGCACCAAACTTGTGACCCGGTGAGACGCCTATCGAACTCATTTTATTGCACGGTGACGGTGATGGTGACGGTGCGGGACGAGTGTGTAGACTGTGTAGAGATGTAAAAGTTAGGAAGTTAGTAATATATATGAAAAGTTTAGGAAATATGCCAGTTTTCTTTTAAAGTGAGATATTAGTCATGGAAAAGTGGGGCGCGCGCACACACACACACACACACACACACACACACACACACACACACACACACACACACACACACACACACAAGAAATAGATAGATAGAAAGATATAAAAGAAAAATAAATAAACACGATAAAATAAAACAAAAAAAGTCATTTTAAGAGAGAGAGAGAGAGAGAGAGAGAGAGAGAGAGAGAGAGAGAGAGTCGGCGTGGATAAAATACACTCTGGCAGGACAGTGAAAATCGATGCTGGTGACAGTGTCCTTCAAGTGTCTCAGGTTTAAGCAGATGGATCAACACACACACACACACACACACACACACACACACACACACACACACACACACACACACACACGGTAGCTCAGTGGTTAGAGCCAGAGGACCGGGGTTCGATTCCCTGGCCGGGTGGAGATATTTGGGTGTGTCTCCTTTCACGTGTAGCCCCTGTTCACCTAGCAGTGAGTAGTTACGGGATGTAAATCGAGGAGTTGTGACCTTGTTGTCCCGGTGTGTGGTGTGTGCCTGGTCTCAGGCCTATCCGAAGATCGGAAATAATGAGCTCTGAGCTCGTTCCGTAGGGTAACGTCTGGCTGTCTCGTCAGACTGCAGCAGATCAAACAGTGAAACACACACACACACACACACACACACACACACACACACACACACACACACACACACACACACACACGGTCAGAACATGTCGATTCAAGGGAACATGTCAAATATACCGGTCGATAGAGAGAGAGAGGCAGATAGGAACAATAATACATGTTTTAATACCACACTGAAAACAGGAAGCAAGCAACATGTCTTTCTTTCTCTCTATCCTACGTCATCATCTGTCGCCCCCATCATCTCTTACTCCACCCCCACCCACTATACCATACCCAACCCTACCCCACCCCGACCAACATCCAAGCAGGCGGAGGAAGGGATGAGTGGGAGGGAAGGAGGGGAGGAGAGGAATGAAAGCAAAGGAAAAGATATAGGAAAGAAATATGTGTTATTCATTTCACACATTCAAATCTTCAGAGATGCAGTAAAATTAAGTAGATGGAGGCAGGAAGGTTAAACGTCATTCTCTCTCTCTCTCTCTCTCTCTCTCTCTCTCTCTCTCTCTCGTAAGATAAACTAATTTTTTTTTTTCATTATTATCATTTGCCAAGGTTTTCAATTTCTGGTTACAACAAGGAAAGTAACCTAAGTAAAAGAGAATCCGTGCATTACACTTATCAGAGAATAATATAATCAAAAGAATAAAAAAAACAAAAACAAGATTATTATTATTATTAGTAGTAGTAGTAGTAGTAGTAGTAGTAGTAGTAGGAGGAGGAGGAGGAGGAGGAGGAGGAGGAGGAGGAGGAGGAGGAGGAGATAATGCATATATGTGGTGATACTACATGGCGATTGAAATATCCTTTGTGTGTGTGTGTGTGTGTGTGTGTGTGTGTGTTCAGATGGAGTGATTATTGTTTCCATCCGTTTAAAGCGAAGCGTTTCGTTGTGTGGCGCCGTTTTTCATTCCCTCTCATCGCTCGCTCTTCGTTCATCCTTTTTCTTTTTTTGTCATTGCTTCTTAGTTTTCAGTATGTAATTTATTTGTTTATCAGTTATTATAAATTTTCTGCCTTCGTCATCCATATCACAGCAGCAGCAAGAAAAAAAAAATTAACAATAATAACGAATACACAACAATAATAATAATAATAATAATAATAATAATAATAATAATAATAACAACAATAATAATAATAACATGTAAGCTAACGTCACAATAACGTGACTAGCGAGACTAGCATAACCTGGTACAATACACGTAATGAACGCAATTTATACAATCCACACACATAACAGGCAATGACACCCCTAACAACTACTATACAATGGACAAACCGACTGCGTGATACAAAAGAGCAGGCGTCCTTACCTCCAAGTCATGGCGGACGAGAGGTTTGGCGTCTGTCTTGGGTTTGGTCACAATGGTCATCCTGGGGAGCTCGGGACGCTGCCTCCGCCTTCTGTCACTGCCTCACAAACACTAAACAAGTAGCTCGACGCACAGCAATAATCAATAGACACATATAAATCTTGGAAGTCACGGCTGTAATGGAGTCGAGTAGTCTTTATGGTTTAGTTCTGATTCTCTTCCTCCGCCCCGTACTACTTGGTTGTGAAGGGAACGCTATCCCTTATAGAGCTTCTCTTGATCACGGCTCCTTGCGCTTATACTTCCTACCTAGATGTATTTTAACAAAATACAAGTATTCTTCATATGACAAGATCAGAAAATACGTTTAAAATCATCAAACAATGATTACTTGATGGTAAATATGTCTACTCTAAAAATAAAAACGTAAAAATGGGGCAGTGGCCGGGTGGGTGGGGAGGACAAGGGTGGGAGGGAAGGATGGTCGAGAGGCTGAGAGAAAGAGGAATGATCTAATTATTAATAATCTAACATAATTCGTATGAAAATTTTTCTCCTGTTGTTCCTTTACCGTAAACTATTATGATCACACACGCTGCGAGTTGCGTTATGGCTTGAGTGACGCTACAGCACCACCTACCAACTGTGTTGTAAGAAGAGTAAAACGCAGATGTCCTGCAGGCTGGCTTACATAAACATGTTATGGTTTACTCTCTCTCTCTCTCGTGGTAAGACACGTGCCTTGGTCTCAGAACCCATATAATATTGTGTTACACACACGCGCGCTCGCGCAACTGCAATGATTACTCACTGGGGTTATTGCCAGACATGTATACACGGTTTATTACTGAGGTTGATGGACACAAAGGCCAATTTGTATCACCTATTCGTTGTCTTAATTAGACTTGATAGGATTAAGTGAGGCCCGTGCTGTACGCTCCATCTTTCGATTAAAATTTTCCTAGATTAAAACTTTTTAGTCTGGATATGAGCACATTTTCTTTGTTAATGCACAGGATTTTTTGCCTGTACTCGAAAATTGTTGTTGATGTGTGTGTGTGTGTGTGTGTGTGTAACCAATTATATTATACATGGTGTGAGATTTGTTTTAGCTGGGTGTGAGCGAACCCGCAATCTCTGCTCACCGATAACAATAACATCCTCCTTTCTTAAGAATGCATGCTTTAACTTTTTATATCTTTCATACTAAAATACTGTCATTCTGTATATGTGCAGACAACATCCCTACTTGATGAAGCAGCTTTACTGCCCTTATTTATTTTTCATCTGTATCAGCATCAGTATCATCCATAAATGACAGTATATACAATGTAACACACACACACACACACACACAAAGCTTGGATTATTATTGTTATCATTATCATCATCATTATTATTATTATTATTAGTAGTAGTAGTAGTAGTAGTAGTAGTAGTAGTAGTAGTAGCAGCAGCAGCAGCAGCAGCAGCAGCAGCAGCAGCAGCAGCAGTAGTAGTAGTAGCAGCAGTAGTAGTAGTAGTAGTAGTAGTAGTAGTAGTGGTAGTGCAGCAACCTAATATGGGTACCACTATAAATGAAATTGCCTGCGCCATTAATGGACGGAAGCTTAACAGCGCTTCCCACATGTAGGTACTCTTCAAGTATGCCTACAGGCATACTTGTATTTATTAACGGAGCCACAAAAACAACATAGCCTAATATGTTGAGAAATTAAATACAGCTGGACTACATTACACCACATTTTCTGAATAAAAAGAACTTTCCAGCCAAATAAGAAAACATAAATTCCTTGTCATATATTTTTTTTCTTACTTTGGCACTATAAAAATTGTAACTTTGAAAATACGTATAGTAAAATTAGATGAAATTGGATGTTACAATTTGAGTTGCATGCCTCATATTTTATAAGACTTATATCAAACACCATAGCAATTTGGGCAAGCTAATTAAAAAATATATTAAATAATTTATTTCAATGAGAAACAAGACACAGCTGGACAAGATCTTGTTACGGATTGTAACTTAATTTGCATTTCTATCAATGAATTAAATACCAAGACAAAGTAAATTTCACTAATGAAAGAAAAATCGTCATATAAAACCAAACAAGCTTTTTTTGCACCTTTTCTTAACTGGTCCATCTCCTCTCCCTTCTCCTTCACACTCCTCAGCTTCCTTCCAACTCCACCTCTTCCACCTATTCTAATATAGAGAGCCTTTGAATCAAGAAACAAACCCCTGTGAAACACTCATATTTCCCCCAAATAAAAGAGGAAACTAACTGTTACCTTAATTGGCTGTGGCAGGATGGCGCTGGGTTAGCAGGGGGCTTTGTGAGTATTCACTGTCACTAACTCACGGGAACTGAGCAGGTTGAGGCGCCAATTAAGGATGCCTTGGTGTGGAGTGTTGAGATGCTGTGTGGTATGGTATGGTGTGTGGTGATGATAATGGTGTGGTGTGGTGTTGTAGTGCTTTGGTATGTGGTTGTGTGTAATGGTGGAGGTGTCTGGTGGTACTGTGGTGGTGGTGTCTGGTGAGTGTGTGTGATGGTGTCTGGTATTTGCACATGGTGGTAATGTCATGTGGTATGGTGGTGATGTGTGATGCAGTGTTAACACTACACACCCACAAAGTTAACTGCCCTGTGTGTGTGTGGGAAATGCTAGTCACAAAGCTGTGTTTAACTCTTAACTGCCACTGTGTGTGTGTGTGTGTGTGTGTGTGTGTGTGCGAGAGAATGGGAATCAAGAAGGAATGAGAAATGAGTAGCATGGGGGTGGGGATGTGGGACAGGTAGGGGCATGTGGAGGGGAAGGAGGAAGAAGGTAGGCCTACATATATGATACACATCAGACTGCTCAGCTTTAGACAACGACAACTACAATGAAAAAAAAGATAACGTCACTTTTGTTGGAATGATAGGTAGGAAAACTGCTTCATCAAGTAGGTAGCTGACTGTACCACCAGCACAAACCAGCCAATTCTATGAGAGGACTAAGACTGATATACAAGAGGACAAAATTAATTTGTGAAGTACATACTGGAAATTATAGGATCCCAGAGCTTAAGTGTGAACAAATGACTTCATCTATTAATCTTCAGTGCATTACAAAACCAAGAATTTTTTTCTTAAAGTAACTGACAAACATTTATAAAAAAAAGTACTTGTCCCTTTTACACAATATGGAGTTTCCACTGGATTTTATGGGCTAAAGGAAATATTATTTGAATATTTGAATTACTAAGCTCTAAGTTTCCGTATCAATAAAACAATTTTGGTACACATTTAGGGCCAAAAATGACCTGACTGTCAATGGTGGAAAAAAATATGTTTTCTCATTTTGATATTTAATATACTTAACTCTGTATTTAGACATTAATATAAACTTAACTTATAAGACACTAAATCCAAACATGAAAAATAAATTGTCACACACACACACACACACACACACACACACACACACACACACACATGGTGCTTAAAGATAATTTGTTTCCTCATTTGGGTGTTTATTATACTTTCGTCTATATTTACACGTCAATACAAAAAACAGCTAATTACACATTAAATATGGACAATGAAATGCACGATGCAGCACGATGAACACAACCTTCCAGGCTATCGTGGTAAGTGGACTAACACCTTCAGTTTGTGCCTCTGTGGTGAAGTAAAAGCTACTTTGTATATTTTATGGAGTCTGGCTTACAGTACTTGTCAGGTCCTTAACTCATTTAAATCACTAAAACTCTCCTCTCCATTTACTGAGCTTTCTTCACTTCTCACCAACATAATGCAATTTTTTCCTTTCCATTTGCTTGGTTGTCTAGTTCTTCATTCTTTCCTTTCTTCCTATGGATAATCACTTCCAACTCTTCATTTTCTCTTTGCTCATACAATAACCAGTCCAATTTTTGTCAATTCTTCAGTAGCCAAGATCAAGATACTCCTACTTTCAACAAATACTATTTATTCAGCTTTCATAGCAACCACAGACCATTAGAGGCATATTAGATATGCTCAATTTGGTTCATATATACCATTTAGTTGGACTGTTTTGACACTGATAATGAATACTAGTTTGCACAAGTTTCAGCACAGTAAGACCACTGCAGTGATTGATTGGAATGCAGCAGCTTCTGTGTGCCACTATGTAACCTGTACGTCCTGTAACACAAATCCAAAGAAAAATGTTGCACTTGTATTTGCTTCTATAAATCAGCCTTCATCCTGCAGCTGCTTTCAATCTTCTTCCCTTTATTCCTATCCACATCAAGATCCTGATACAACTGCTAGTTTTATTATTCAAATTTCCTTCTCTAATACAACCACTTGTGTATTTCTGCATCATTCCCTTTAACATTTCTCCACAACAATTACACCCTACTCCTTCACTCATCACTCCCCATCACTTCCTTCCTGTGCTCTGAGCTCTTCTAACTCTTACTTAAATCATTCTCTCACAGACAAATCCTGTCTCATTTTACTCAAAGTATATCACTTCCCTTCCTTCCACCATTTCCCACACTAAGCTACTAGTTTCACAACACTCATTTTCCCATGATTACACCCAATCCGTTTTACTTCCCACTTATCACTCCCTGGACTAACCATCCCTGTTGTAATCCCCATGTAATTCTCTCCTATCCCTGATTACAGCCCAACCCTCCCGTTTATCGAGCAGCCCTTCCTCAATGCAAACATCCTCTGCATCTCCACCTTCTACTCCATTCCTGTGTGATGGTATACAGTCATGTTTAGGGGAAATTTACTTATAGTTTATAATAAATGGATGGCTAGGAATCGAAGCAGTGAAAGGAGAAACATGGCAGACAGCTCCTTATCAAATGAACCATAACATCTGCCAAGATACAAAAGATGCCCAGCTGACTTTGACTCTTTAATCTCTCTCAGACACTATCACATACTTACTGGCATTTCAGTATCATATCATCTCACTTGTGGTGTAAGTATTTCAGAAAGACTTGAAAGTTTAAGTCAAGACATCACAACAACCAAGAGTGTAGAGACTTGGTAGATCCCATGATTTAAACTGGACATTCTAGGACACACCAACTGTCTCTGCAGCCTGATGACAACTTTTGTTATCCCTGACAAGAGGTTTTTGCAGATTCATTAACTTAACTATGACCTATGGACTCACCAACCACCATCAGAGCTTAGTGGCAGCTTCAGTTACACTGGGCTGAACACATGACAAGTCCTCACTACCCTTCCCCATCCCACAGCCTCACCTCACCCATATATGGACACTGGCAGATAACCATGTTCCTGCCATCACTCGGGGAAAAATCTACACTCCAAGGCACCCTACACTGTGGTCTCAAAGCCTGTGAATATCCACTTGCGCTCCAAACATGCTCCGACTCCCGTAGTGATCTGCCTGTATACTGTTGGGTACCTGAGGGAGAAAATCAACTGCATGGAACAACACTCAAGAGGATGAAGTGATAAGTTTGTAAAGGAAACATGAATGAAATTGAAGACCTAGTAAGAGAAGAAAGCTGCTTGGGAGAGGGAAGGAGAGGATGAGTACATGTGAAAGAAGTATGGAAAGGTTTGATCCATAACATAAGGAATGATTGGGCAAGTAAAGATGAATGAAGGCTTATCTGCCAAATCCATTATGATATATCAAAGCATGAGTAGAGGGACAGATAGAAACAAACAGATGGAATATAGCAGCAAGAATACCTATTTACTTAGAAAAATTTATCTGTTTTTTTTTAACTATACAAAATAAAATTACAACAAAATTCAGTTCACTTCCATAAATATATGATGTCACTTTACTTCAGTTTATGAGTGTACTGAGGATAACAATGCTGAAATGACAGTCTATTCCTGCAGCAGGAGATGAACAATACAGCATGGTGTTAGTGAAAGCACAACTCCAACACTCACTGGTTGAGCATGGCCTCTATGTCTGATGGGCGGATCTCCTTGTCAAACTGCTGAATGAAAGACCAAATGTAGTCCACACTGGCACCTTTTGGGTGTATGTGGAGGAAAGTGGAAGTCAGACCTGTGGAGAAAACAAAAACTCATCATTTTTTTCTATAATGAAGACCATTTTAAATTTTATGGTAAATTAATAACTTTATCAACATATTCCAGTCTTATTTCTTCCCTAATTAATTAGTAAAATCAATTACAATCCTTTTTTGCTAACATAATGTAAGATCTTTCCATTTTTCATAATCCAGCACTAAAATCAATCACTACATCATTATTTCTTTCCCTATCCCCAGTAATAAAATCAACAATTATTTATCTCACTCCCCTGCAGTAAAACAATTATTTTTTTCCTTATCCCAGTCACAGCACACCAACCACTCACCAATGAGTCTGGCAGATTTGTCAGAAAGAGGAGCATTAGGAAGGGAGGAGAGATCATCAATCTCCTCCTTGCCTTCTTCTTCACCTCCCTCACTTCCTCCTCCAATCTGCTCCCTCAGCTTCTTCAGTTTGGCTTGCAGCTCTGCCATCTTCGCATCATCTTGTCGTTTCCGCACTGCATTGTCTGATAGTGTCTGGGAGGGCAAGGAAGTAAGTGAGTGAGTGCTTATGCAGGATAAGAGGAGTCACTAGTTTGGACATGAGATAGGAGTTAATCTGGTTAACATATGTATGTACTATTGCCTCAATGGGCAGATTGAGAGGTGGAGATGGAGTAGGGTTGACAAAGGTGTTGCTTAATTTACTAGTCACAACTTTTGGCCAATGATATCTATCTACTGAAATAACTTAAGTTAAAATGTCACATTAGTTAATAAGGGTAGGAGGGCTGCTTCACTAAAAATGGAGCTGAATGTCGATGTGAAGTCAATGATGTATGGAAGTCATCTGTGTGTGTATGTGTTCAGTTGGATGTTTTAAAAAATATACAAAAGTTTGTGGATAATTAGGATTTAGAAAGATGGATATGAAGATGATGATGATAAAGAAAACAAGAACAAAATAATGATAATAATGAAGATCAATTTATTGGAAATTCCGACACTGCAAAACAAACTGGCAATATGGAACTGCAAAATGAAAACAATAACAAGAACCACAAGGAGCACTGCCACACATACCTGCTGCATGCCTTGGAGTGTCTTCTTGAAGGCCTCAATCTGGTCGTCCCGAATGCTCACCTCTGACTTGAGATCTGCCTTGATCAGGTCCACCTCATTCTTGTAGGCCTCCATCTGGCACCGCAAGCTGTCATTCTCCTCCTAAGGGCAGTGGTGGTATTTATAGATGGCTGACACAAAGAACAAGGGTTGTGTACTTTACTTAATTCTTACGCTTTTCTTACGTAAGAGAGGAAATCTGGCCAAGGACAACAAAAATCAATAAACAAAAAAGTCCACTTGATGCCAGTCCCCGAGTAGGTCCAAGAGTTAGCCAAAAGAATGGGATCAATGTCTTGAAGCCTCCCTCTTAAATGAGTTCAGGTCAAATGAAAATTATCCAAAACTGTAAAATCTATTCTTTTTATCCTTTTCTTTCTTATAAATGCTTATAGAGTTTCCATACATTGCATATTAGAGTCATATGGTTAACTGAACATAGCTTAAGGACACACTCAGAAATGCCTTGCTCTCTCATCATAAAAAAATATACATACATATATTTAAAGATTACAATCATAAGGTGTTGAAGGACAAATTTTTAACTTCATTGAATCCTGTAACTAAACAATTCAGTGAATCAATTGCAGCAAGTGACAAATACCAAGTCCTAATTCTGCTCTCCTTACTGACACAGACACATTCACCTGTAACATCCAGTGGGCTTAGTGACTCACCTTGAGGTATTCATTCTGCCTCATCTTCTTCCTGGGTGGCTGCACCATGTCCTCCTCATCAGACACATCCATCTCCTCGGCATCTTCCTTGTCTGACTCATCCAGCTGAATTTCCTTGATCTCCTGCGACACCAAGGAAAGGAGAGTTAGTTAGTTTGGCTGGCGAGTGCCCGGTGGCATTTGGTGGCTGCCATGTATTTGTGTGTATGTGCGAGTCTCTCTCTCTCTCTCTCTCTCTCAGTTGGGTACTCTTTCCATACACACGAAGACACACACACACACACACACAATTCTGGATCCTAAAGCACTTCCACAGCATCATAAAGACTAATAAAAGAAAAGAATAAATTACAAGGTCAATTTTACATGAGGGAGAAAAAAAAATCAACTTACAAATACGTCACACACACACACACACACACTTAAGGACTCTAAAGCACTTTCACAGTACGTACCATGAAGACTGAGGGAAAAAAAAACATTACAAAGATCAATTTTAGGTTAGGGGAGGGAGAAAAAAATAAAAAGATCAACTTACATGCATGCACACACACACACACACACACGGAAACCTGGATGCCACCGCCTCCTGAACCCCACTCATGGCTGCCCACTGACTGCCTTACCTGAGCAAGCCCCACCTACCTTGTGCCGGCTCTCCACTGCCAAGGGTGGCATGAGAGTGGCAAGGGGCTCAAGTGTTCCAATTGGCTTAGACCTGGACTGGGCCATGGGTGGGGGTTCATCCATGAGAGGATAGTGGATAAAATAAAGATGAGAGGACTAAATGGAATATAAAAAAGCTCATGTCGTGTGGATGAAACTGGAGAGCGAAAGAAAATAAGAGAACACAATCTGAGAGCTTATATCTAAAAAAGTGGCAAGAGCTCAATTGTTGTGTCAAGAGAGCGGCATTGTACACCCATGCTCCTCCTTCCTCCTCAGCCACTCCTCCTCTTCCTGCTCCTGATCCTCCTACTGCTACTTCTCCTCATTCCTTACCAGCCACAGACTTCTCCTCCACTGAGCCTGAGTCATGCCTAGCCTGACGAGCTCTGCCAATGTGGACTACTCGGCCAGCCCCAGACCCATGCACTTAGCGTCAAGTCCACAACCACCTTGGGATAGGAATCAGTCCTCTGCTTGACTCCCTCACTTTCTGGCCGCTTTACACCGCCTCTTCCTGCCATTCAGTGCCGCCCCAGAAGTGTCTCCCTGCCAAGCCACTTTCTCCCCCTATACTTGGGGAGTGCACTACAAGAAGACATCCCCCATGGCAGCAAATGGCAGGAGAAGCTGGTGTAAATTGTGTGAAAATGAAGAATTTAAACTGGAGACTGACTGTTTACTGCTGACTTTCCTTTCCTCGTTCATTCCTCTGCACGCTATCAATGTCTTACTTGCTACCACTCACTCAGTCATTTGCTCTCACCAGGAATACTGCATGCAACTTTTTACCTGTTGGCATATAGTACATGATAGTGACAACTAGATTGCACTTGTGAGGGCTGAGGGTCACTGCCTGGCCAAGAGAAAGAGGCAGCACAATGAAAGAAGGGATAGATGCATGGAGATACTAAAAACACACCAAGTAATGTGTAAAAGGAAAGACATGGTAAGAACACTCCACCTGGCCAGGAAAGATGCTCAGCCCTCACTCACTCTCACTACAAAGATTCCCCAGGACTAAAACACCACAGCATAAAGTAATTCTCAACTTTTTGAATGAAATGATAAGCTCTGTAATCAACAGGACTCATGACTTCACTGATGGTTTAAGTGTCTGCTGGGAGAGGCAGCTCAACACTGAAGGGAAATGAGGCAAAGGAAATAAGATGTAAATAAATTCACCATAAAGAATATATATAGTAGAGAAATAAACTGAATCAGAGAAAAACTGAATGAAAAGCAGAACATCACCAGATAGAAAAGAAAGAGAAACAGAGGAAAAGACACAAGGATTAAGAGGAATCAAAGTAAGACACACAGACACACACATGGAGTGGCTGTGGTGGTGACCCAGAGAATCTTTGCTACAAGGTGATTCATTAAGGAAATATAAAAAATCCCCCATTTGTCATCCACGTTCAGACAGTGTGCACCGTGAACACGGCCCAGCCAACGTTTACGTGTGCACCGTGAACGTGGCCCAGCTGGCATTCACACAGTGTGCACCATGAACGTGGACTGGTCACTGCTCCGCCCACAGGACCCGGCCCGCGACCACACCACGAGGCGGCTCCACATGGCACCCCATTACTGGCTGTGCTGGAGAGACTGGCACACTTCCAATGCTCCATCATGGACTAACCCTCGCTGACTGACGGAGCACCGAGATCTCACAAGACACCACCGGAGCTTCAACTAAGTCAGGTGTAAGCTAGTACACACTGGCTACATGAACACAAAACACAACTGAACAATGCTACATCCTACAATCAACACCAAAATGGCTATCCATATCAGAAGTGAGGCAGTCTCTCCTTCAAGGTATGTTTAGATACTGTGGGTGTGAAGAGCGCGGGTGGAGTGGCATCCTGTGGACGGGCGGTGCCGGGGGGGAGCCGTACCTCCGCCTGCTTCTTCCACATCTCAATGTTGCGCCTCTGTGCCTTGGTGAAGTGGTCCCAGACCTTCTGGTGACCTGCTGCGACGAAGACTCTCTCGATCTGACCGACTGAGTGACGGGAGGAGAGACATGTGCAGGTCAATAGGAGTGGCCCGGCCTGCAGGGGGGAGGGGCTGCCCGCAGGTCCCCCGGGTGAAGGGCGGTACCACTCACTTACTGCCCGGCCTGCTGACTGGACTCTTGTAACATGGGGATAGCTGGCTCCCCATCCAACCCTGTGCCTCTTACCCACACCCCTCATGCTCCTGCCAAACCCCTCCCAGGTCCTCAATGCTGCTGCAGCTGTTGCTACTGTTGCTGCTGCTATGTCCACCTTCACAAGTACAATTACATGCTGTTTTCTAAAATCAGATTTCAGCTTCAACCTCAAGTCAGTGCCCATGAAAATAATGAAAGCATCACTAAGTTGAAGTATTATGCAATGCACAAGTTACATTAAGAGTACAAAGATTAGATGCAGCATATCATACAAAAGAATTACATGAGGGCAACGGAGCTTTAAGGGTACAGACAATGCATGATGTGGCCCAGTGCTGGTCTGTGCAGCATTGCCAGCAGCAGCAGCAGCTCAAAGCAAACTTTGTGTGCCCCTGAGGGTGTGGGTGTGGGCATGGGGGGAGTGAGGGACCAGCAGACACATACTCCACCTGGTCTGTGGCACACTCTACAGGGCAGTGAGTGGGTACTGTGGCTCTGACCTGACCTGACCTGACCTGACCTGACCTGACCTAACCTAACCTAACCTGATTTCTTCTCCTCATTATCATCCAGGAAGACTGACTTAAGTTTAGTTGATAACAGATCATACCTTAGAAATGGCCAGCTGCCTCTCAAGGTCAAGTCAGTTTTTTAATTGTGATGTCAAGAGTGCTGGTATGTAACATAAAGCTTATGTGTGTCTGTTTAACTAACCATCAAGTCCTCTGGTGTCTCTGAGTTATCATCCATGAACTAAGTGAGATGTGTTCCAGACAGATTGAAGACACACTCACTGGACACACACTCAATATATGATTTATAGGAGGGACATCATGAGTGCCATAATAGATGAGTAAGTATGAGGGTCCCTGAATATAATGTGCTGGTGGTGGTGTCAACTGTTTTAGTCACTCCTATTACTTAAGTTTGAAAAGGTCATTCAATGAATCTTTAACTTTATGTTCCTCATGTGACAAAATTAAGGTTGACTGACTGACTGGTTGATGCAAGGCACAGCAAAGTCATGGTGCTGTGTTCACACACTATAGACAAGAAGGCAATGGAGTCTACATGAAAATTTATATTACAGTGACAATAATGATGGCTCTATACTAATCCCTTATCATTAATTAAACATTCACTGACCTGATCCAACATGTGTTTATAAAATTGGTGATTTTAAATAATTAATGGAACACTCCTTACCTAACACTGTCTTAGCATTGTGAAACTATGGGGATGTAATTCTTTTAAACACTGACGGTTGTGTGTGTGTGTGTGTGTGTGTGTGTGTGTGTGTGTGTGTGTGTGTGTGTGTGTGTGTGTGTGTGTGTGTGTGTGTGTGTGTGTGTGTGTGTGTGTGCATGAGCCCCAAGGAGTAAGAGAGTGTTTTCCAGCAACATATCAGTCCTTGTATCACCAAGACTTGATATTCACAATAGTTCCTCTGCTGAAATGATACAATGGACCACATGAAAAGGTGAGGTTAGGTTAGGTTGAATTAGATGAGGTGACCTAATTTAACCTAACCTATCCTAGTACACCCTATGAAATAAGTAGGGTGGATGATCTTCAAGTGACCAAATGTAACTTTCCTGTACAAGTCAGTTGAAATTTACATTAGGTAATCAGAATCAGTGAAGTTAAAAAAAAAAAAAAAAAAAAAAAAAAAAGTAGAGGGTGTATTATTCAAGGTCATAGTTGTGGAATGCACTCTCTTGTACTTAAAACAATGCAACTCAAAACATTCCACTCTTGCCTACATCAGAACTTTAAGTTTTGGAATTGAAATTCACACAGCTTCTATCAGTAAGTTTGTATCCAGTTATCTACTTCACTCTAAATATGAGGTGCCATCCAAAAGTCTCCTGAATGTGCTGCTGTTCCACCAATATTAGTGATGAATGAAAATTTTGGAAACAATAACTTTGCCCAATGCAAGGCTATTCACTCTACAGCTGCGGTAGAACACTGTTACCACTCCATTCCCTGCATGATGTAAATTTAACAGGAGACTGGGAGTCCCTTCTTTAAGACCAAATTATATTTTGGGTTTCCTTACTTTAAGGAGACAACTTAGCCTGGCATGCTATACAGAATTCAGAAAAATGCAGCACTACAAAATCAACACAGCTGCGGAATGGGAGTAGCACTTCGTTGGAGACAAAATGGAGTTTTATGTACAGTCAGCCATTCTGTTTTAGTTGCAATTCATAACTTGTAGAAAGTACCTCATGTATATATTTATTCCTTCATGACACTAACTCTCAGGTCAATAAAGCAGTCAGCAAGAATCATCCCTTGAAAATATTGTAAGACTACACATCACTAATGTTCAGCTGCACCACCTGGCAGGGAACTCAGCACCAACATGTGTGTTCCTGACCACTGCACAGCCTACAAGAGGAAGTTGGTGTGGCTGACTGACTACCAGCAATCAATGAAAAACAGTTACTTCCCAGATGACAATACACACCACAATTAAAACAGAAAAGTAATGCCTCCGTAGTCAGGAACACACCTTTCAAGTCAGTGAGATCTAATTTCCCAAGCAATGAGTTCATCTATACATCAAGAGCCTTTCTGTGTCATGACTCCTTCACAGGCAAAAGAAAGAGAAGTGAACCTCTGTGAATCATAAATATAATCAGTGGGAAGTGATCTATGTCTGAATTCTCTTCCTATGCAGTGAATATCTGAGCAACCCTCCCATAGTAAACATAACATACAGTAGCATCAGCTTGTAATTAGCATAAGGGATGAAGGATTGTAGGGAAGGGGCCAGGGACTTATAATAGGGAAGCAGGTGGTAATAGTAGTGGTCGTGGTGGGGAAAGGGGATACTTACGGACTCAGAAGGCTCCCTGCACGAAAGCTGGAAAAAGCTTGCTTAAAATTAATGACAAGAGGCAGTACTGTACAGCAAACAAGTGATTATACAAGGAGGGTTGGTCAGGCCCGGCCCTCTCAAGCGTCCAAGATGATGATGATGATGATGATGACACTGGTGGTGGTGGTGGTGGTGATGAGGACACTGATATGAATAGACAAACTCACCATCTAGACATGCTCGGAACTGTTCATCTTCAGTCACAATAGTCCTGCTTTGTTCCCATGCCTTCCTTTCCTCCTCTCTCTCTCTCATTGGCTTTCTCAATCAATCATTTCCAGAGGCGAGCATTTCCTTTGCATATTAAAACAAGTCTCTCTCTCTCTCTCTCTCTCTCCCATTATCTTCCTCAATCAATCACTTCCAGAGACAACCATTTCCTGTGCAAGTTAAATCAAATCTCACTTTCTATCTGTGTTTTCATTTCCCTCTCTCCAAAACAACAATCCTTAGCCTGTTTCCACTGCTGCTTCTCTTGATGGTCTTCCTTTCTTCCTATAAGTCTCCCTTCATTGGTGGGGGTGACACAATGAGCTATGGAAGGAGTCTGGCAATGATGATGATGACGACGATAATGGATACAGGAAAATAAACAAATGAAACAAATATAAGACCATAAAAATAATAATCTAGGAAGTATCATGCAGAGAAAGTACTACTATAATAGGTGCAACATGGAAGTATGAGCTATGGATATGAGAAAGTAGGTGCAAATGTTGGAGAAAAGGTAAGGAGGATTTAGCTCAAGATTAATAGTGAGACAGTAGAAAAATCCAACAAAACAAGAGGAAAACAAATAAGAGTGCATGGAAAACAGATCAGGATAATGTACTAAAATACTGTACACAGTACATGGCAGAGGTTAAACACAAGGGAAGGAAAGGGGAAAGAGGATAAAATAGAGGTAAAAACAAGAAAAGAAAAGAAAAAGAATATATATATATATATATATATATATATATATATATATATATATATATATATATATATATATATATAAAAAAATAAAAATAAATAATGAAATAATGAAATAATGATAAATGAAAAGCAAAATAAAATGTGAAAACCCTTTAACTCAAATCAGACAGTGGAAACAGCAGTAGCATTGAATAAAAAGAAATAAACAAAAAACTACAAAAAACTAACCACACAAAAAAAAATAAATAAATAGATATAAATAAAAATAAATAAACAACAGATGATGCCAACCATAACCACCAGCCATCACAACAACAAACAACCATCATCACCACCAATGAATAAATACCCCACCACCAACAAACTGAACTGAACCAACCAATCAAGACCAACCACCAAGCCACCTAGCAAAGGAACAAACCAAAACAGGAACAGGTAGGTAAGGGTGAGCATGTGACGAGGAGAGGACAGAGGTGACGGGAGAGACACTTACACTGCATTACGACCCCCTGCATCCTGGCGCGTGTCTGTTCCCTAAACTTGGCCAGCTCCTCCTCGTACTGGCCCTTCTCTGTCATGAGGCGCCGCACGTGTGAGTTGGTGGACTGGATCATGCTGTAGAAGGTCCCAGCATTGCGTTTGCTGCAGTCCCCACGCTCCAGCCAGGTAATGAGGATCTGAGCGGCCTTGGAGAAGCTGTCGTCCGCTGTGTAAGTGTAGAGCAAGTTAGGTGTGTGTGTGTGTGTGATTTTTATTCAACCTTCCATATATTCATGTAGTTTTTCATGTGATATTCTATAAGAGCAACCAAGATAGATACCCCTATCTTATGTAAAATTCTGTAAAGTATGGAAGGAAACATTACAGATTCAGTTGGTAATTAGTTTGCAAAGTTTGATATTTTATTCTCAGTAAGTACACTTGTTCCTCATTTTTCTGTATTAAATAGTGCAGAAGCTAGTCTGGATAATTAAAGAAATCTGGATTTTACAAACGTTCGTATATATATATATATATATATATATATATATATATATATATATATATATATATATATATATATATATATATATACATAATGCAAATAAATGGAATAACTATCCTGAAAAGATAAAAGGCAACAAAACTTTAGTTTTGCTTACCTTAACAATATATACAATGTATTTACACTATTTACAGGACCAAGAAACTTGTTATTTGGAGTTCATGGCCTCACTATCAGAAGTAAAGCCCTCAAAGTCACCACAGCTACCAGATTCGGGGCTGTCTGGGGCTAGGGGCACAGGACAGCGAACTGGAGAGAAGAAGCTGGGGACTTTTGCTTGCATGCTACCTTGGTGCTGCTCCTTGATAATTAATTCCCTTAGCATCCTGAGAGACCCATAGTGTGAGCTGGCTTCTGGAATGGTGCTGTATGTTGTATAGTCCAGCAGAGCATCTACATAAGTTCTCAGAGTAGATAAGTTAACTTTCCTAACCGGCTCCTCTTCCTCATCTTCACTGCTCTTCTCCTTTTCACGATCAGTAATAGAAGCCACAATATCGTCCTCAGTCATCACCTGGTAACCTGGGTCACCTTCTTGTTCTTCCAGCCAATCTCGGACATCATCAACACTAGGACCTGTCTCTCCACCACGCTGCAGCAATCTGTGAATGTCCTCAGCCTCAAACCCTTCTAAGTTTGCTTCAGTAACTTTACCCTGCAAGAGTCTTTTCCAACAGTTGGCTACTGTTGACACCTTCATTGCATCCCAGCTGTATGCTAAATTGTAGAGAGCGGGACGGATACTGTAAGCCTTGATGTTGGCCAGTATTCTTGACCCTCTTGTGTCCTCATCTTCACTGTCTTCTTGCTGGGCGAATAACACCTCATCAAGATATCGTGTGATGTAACGCCTTTTCAGAGGTGTAATTATGCCCTGTTCCATCGGCTTCATTGCTGTCGTTTTAGGAGGCATAAACATAACACGAATGCGACCATCATCACTAACAAGAACATTTTCACTAGGATGGGCTGGGGCAATATCCAAAATAAGGAGTGCTTTTACATCCTCTGGTGCAATTTTCAAACTCTGAATCTGATACTCACGCACAGCTGGCACAAAATATTTTTTGAACCACTCAAGGAATATGGTAGAAGTAAACCATGCCTTTACTGAGGTGAAGTAGTGCACTGGTAAATCATTATCTACGTCAGGTAGAACTCGAGGTAAGTTAGATTTACCCACGACAGCAAGCTTGAGACGATGGGTACCACTAGCATTGGCACAGACAAGTACTGAGAGACGCTCCCTCATCAATTTTATACCCCTTGCAGTTTCTAAGCCATTCCTCATCTGACTATTCTTAGGCATTGAACGCCAAAAGAAACCTGTCTCATCACCATTGTACACTTGGGAGTAGCTTAACTCTTCCTCTTGAATTAATTCATCCAGTTCAATCCGAAAAGGTTCCATGGTGGCTGTGTCGCTAGCTTCACTCTGCACTGTTTCATTAGAAAGACCGTGCCTATTGCGGAATCGCCACAGCCACCCATCGCTCCCCGTGAAATTTGCTATTTCCATTTTCCGTGCCAGCTTCTTAGCTATTGCAAGGATTTCTATGCCACGAACATTCATCCCCACCGACCGCTGCTGCAAATACCACTTCATAACCGCAGCATCTAATGCAGCATCTTTTCCAGTCCTGACATGTTTTCTCGGTGCAACTTTATTACCTTTGCTCGCCGATGCACCCACACAGAACTTGGCAGAATATTCTAACAGCTTTTTCTTAGACTTCCTAATGTCCGACACAGTTTGCTTGGCCACACCATACTCCTCACAGAGAGTCGCAACTCTAGCTCCTTTCTCTATTTTTGCTATTAATTCCAGCTTTTGAGTCACAGTTAGGTTCACTCGCTTACGTTTAACAGACTCGGGAGGCATAATTAAGAGCTTTAAGATATCTATCAGTACTGAAAAATGCACAAAATCGTTCACAGATAACGGACAAAACACGACCTTCCCAAGTGTGGGCCGGACTGTTGTTTACATGCACGGTGCACCTCGCCTCGGCCTGCCCTGCCGCGCCGCCGCCATCTATCGCACATTTCTGGCAGTAGGTGAGGCACGCGCGCGCCTTGTTTAAATTAATTTGCCTGCCGTCCAGACTAAAATTATTCGCCAGGCATTGTCCGGATAAACCGAAACGCGGATTAACGACACCCAAATAAACGAGATATGTATATATAATGACACGAATTTTGTTAGGCCGAAAAAAATTACAATGGCCTAACTCGATTGTTTGGGAACTGGCATCTCAGTGGGCCTTTTGTTCTGTCGTTTTAGTTGTCTTTGGCTAGTTCACATAAAGAAAGAACGAAGAAAAAAACAAAAACAATTCCCTACATGGTATAAAAAAAATAAAAATAAAAATAAACAGGCAGCTTGCATCTCACCTTTCAGCTGGTCTGCTATGAGGGTCGCCTCGTGTTCAGAGTAGTGCACCACCGGCGGGGGGGAGGGGGGCCTCAGCCTCTCTGCTTCGATGCGCTCACGGTGCCGCTGCTCCCTCTGCAACTGTCTTTGTCTGCACTCCCACTCATACCTGTGTTGTGGTGAGAGAGGTGGACGGTGGTGGTAGTGGTGGTGGTGGTGGTGGTGGTGGTGGTGATAGTAGTAGTAGTAGTAGTAGTAGTAGTAGTAGTAGTAGTAGTAGTAGTGATGATGATGATGATGATGATGATGATGATGATGATGATGATGATGATGATGATGATGATGATGATGATGGTGGTGGTGGTAGTGGTAGCAGCAGCAGTCATAGTAGTAGTAGTAGTAGACTATTCTCAATCTCTAATTTGTCTTTGTCTCTACTATCATGCTTATATTTGTGTTGTGGTGAGATAGTGACCATTAGTAAATATTAGTATGCTTAGTAGTCTGTGCTCTCTGAAACTATCTTTCTACTCTCCTACTTATACATGTTGTAGAGAGAGGTAAGCATTAGTAAAACATTATCAATTTGTGGTCTCTCTAATTTCCTTCTCCACTTCCACTTATACCTGTCACAAGAGAAGAAACATAAAAGAACATTAGTACCAGCCTGTGTTCTCTCTCAATAACTGCCTCTCCATTCCCATTAATAGCTAATGATGAGAAAAGCCAACATTAGTAAGCTCACCTTTCTACCTTCCTCTGTTCCCACCCTCAAGTGGAGAAGGCAACAGATGAACTATAAATGAGATAAAGTACCTTCATTTCATCACATGTTTCCTCTCATCATCATAACCCATTCCCTTAACTTCTTTGTTTGATAAAAAGAGAGGAAAGCTGGCTAAAGGTAACAAAAATTATTAAACAAAAATGCCCACTTAGATGCCAGTCTACAAGCAGGTCCAAGAAAGTTAGCCAAAAGAATGGTACAGTGGATCCGTGCGTGCTTTGGGGTCCGAGGGGTCTCCAAGCGCACGGGTTCGAATCCTGTCTACAGTCTGAGTGTAGGTTGGGCTTCCTCACCCGGGGCAATGGTTTCCTAGCGGGTGGGCTTTGAAATAGGAGGTACCCTTAATAAGTATCCCCTTTAGCCCATAAATTCCTGTGAAAAGCCCACATGGTATAAAAGAAAAAAAAATGTCTGAAGCTTTATGCCTTATACAGACACTCTCATGCACATCTCATTCTCTACTCACTGGTCATCCCTGGCCTGGGCATAATCAACATGGAGTCTCCCTGTGTTCGCTGCCTCTGTGCTGTTGTTGATCCTCATGCGGTAACCTGGGGAGAGAGAGGGAGAGAGAGAGAGAGAGAGAGAGAGAGAGAGAGAGAGAGAGAGAGAGAGAGAGAGAGAGAGAGAGAGAGAGAGAGAGAGAGAGAGAGAGAGAGAGAGAGAGAGAGAGAGAGAGTATAAGTACATGGATGGAAAGAATATAGATCTGTAGTCAAGCTCACATGTTAATACACATACATTCAAATGGAAGGGGAAAAAAAAAAAAAAAAAAAAAAAAAAAACCTCCCTAAACAAATTACAAACATTGATTTAAAAAGTGAATGAATGAATAAAAAAGATGGAGGGAAGTTATAAAAATGCGAGAAAAATACACATTCACCAAAAAAAAAAAAAAGAAAGAAAAGAAGAAAAAGCAAAAAATAAATTCATGACTAAGAAGAAAAATTAGAAGAAGGGAAGATAGAAAAAAAGAAAAAAAATGCAAAACTCTCATCCCTTCTCTTTCCCATTAAAAAGAAATAAGTAAAAGAAAAATAATGGAAAAAAATAGAAAAGAAAGAAAGATTGATGAAGAAGAAAAAAAGGGATGGAGTTGCAATGAAAAAAAAAATAAATAAAAATGAAAATAATAATAATAAAAAACCGCACCACCAACTCACCAGACAGAAAGATGGCGTTGTCCACAAACTCTTCCAGCTCATAGCGTATGTGGCAGAAGTTTTTCTTGCTGAGTCTAATGGTGGTGATCTCGCCGCACCGCTCAAACACATCCCGTACAATCTCCTCTGCAACATAGTGCTTCAATTCACGCATCCTTCCTTTGCTGCACAAACACGTTGCAACTTAACTGTATTCTTCTGCCTGACTGTATGTGAGTGTGTGTATGTGTGATTGCCTGAACCTCTTCCAGAAACAGACACAAGAGCACTTTCTCAGCCACTTGTTGAGTAAGTGAATGGTTGGCACTTCACTCACATGTACACAAGTTTCATTGACAGTGATGCATGTGTATGTGGGTGTTTGTTGAGTATGAGCGTGTGTGTGAGGAGTACTTCAGCCACAGCTCTGATGGTGACTGAATGTAAGAGAGACAGAGTAGAAAGGGAGGTAGCAAAGAGGCTATGCACACCAAATGGCAGGGAAAGTCTGTTTGTTTGGCCTTGACAGGAAGTGAGGAGGCAAACAGAGAGGTGTGAAAGAGAACAGTAAATAGAGTACAGTAAAAACCGCTTGGCAACAAAGACAAAGCTAAGTGAGATAAATTTCACCAATAAAAACTATAACAAATGATATACTGATGAAAATAGAGATAAAAGTGGGTGGAGTTTAAAATTGGTAGAGAGAGAGAGGTGAAGAGGATAAAAGAGAGGTTAAATGGGGGAAAGGAAGTAAGGGTGGGGCCAGAGTTATAGGGTGTTGGGGGGGAAGGATGTTAACAGGACGAGTAGAATGTTGCACACAAGAGAAAGGAAGAGGTGTTGCAATAAACTGACCTCAAAACACTGGGCCTTATCACTAACCCTATCATTGTTCCTGCCCTTGTGTTGTGGAAAGTATACACACACCTAACAAATTTAAGGGTTACCAGTGACACCTCTTTCAACTAATTTCTAAAGGGCACTAAATAGTTAAATATTCCCTTCTCTATAGTGCACATCCACCATTCTCACAGTGCCCTTCTCCTTTACTGCCATATTCCTCTGCTCATACAAACACCTTGCTTCCTCAGACACTCTGCAACACATTGTCAGCTGTGTATCAACTTTAACTTGTAGTCACACCTGGAAGTCTGACAGAGTTTACCCTGAGTCCCACATTGTTGTATTGCAATCCATATTCATGGTTTCAAGTTAAGTATATATTAGCATGCAGGATATAATTTTTGTGTTTAATCTCCTTGACACATTCACATTCCTTCCTTTCACACTGGCTAGGCACCTCCACGCAGGAATTCAGCATAAAGTGCATCATTGTAAAATTTGACAATTCTTCTTACAGAAAAGCTAAGTAGTGTACACAGCCAGGAAATGCATTACACAACCTGACACACAATGGTCCTTGGTTTTCTTTTTAATAACTTGAAAGTTTAATTCTTAAAATTCTGCTGCAAAAAATTAAATTAACAATAATTCTGTGGTGCTTAGTGTTCAATTTATTTACAAATGGTCTGATCATTGTGGAAACTAGAGAAAGACACACAGATCTAGTGCCCTAGCAACACATTACAGCTGACTCACCCTTCACTATTTTCTTGATGATCTATCTCTCCATACTCAACAAGTACTCCAGTGGATCACACCTCTTTTATTTTCCATTCTCCATGCAAGTGATGGCTAATATCTTCAAGTTTGAGAAGTGGAGAAGGTACAACACCAAGGAGTGCACTACTTGTCAGTGGTGCCATGCCACACTGTCTAGCTGTCTGGAAGTGTCTTGGGGCTCCTCTCTCCCTAGATATCTTTCCTTCAATTTTCAGTTCACTTACAAGGAAGCACACCATCCTTTGTGGCTCATTTATCTTTTATGTCCCTCTCTACTGTACTTAATCTGTTCTAAATATCATATCTTCCTTAAAGGAAACTTCAATAGATGGTTATATCCCAACATGCTGAATACCGATCCCATGACTGTTACAAATAAAACATAAAAATAAAAAAAAATCCATCTGTCTTATATCCTGTCATCCATCTCACTCCCCTCATTTCAGCTCCCCAGAGTACCAATGGTGCACCCCACATGAAGGGTGGGCTGGTGTGTTACTTAAGAAGCAACAGGTGTGATGGCTTTATCTTTTCTACAACTTTCCCCCACAGTAAAACAAAAAGCACAGAAACAGTGTATCAGTCAGACTCTAATTACTGGACACACAAAAAACTGAATTGATGCAATGGGCAGACTGAGTGAGGTATTTCATTAAGTTTTCAAAATGCACGAAGAGAACAAAACATCAGTCAAAAAAGACAACCCATTGTGAGACACATCCTGGAATCATGGGAAATGACAATGATCATAATGACCAACAGAGCACTAAACACACACACACACACACACACACACACACACACACACACACACACATGACCTGGTATCACTGATTGAAGATGGAGATAGATGGACAAGAGGACACTCTAAGAAGATCAGGAAAAGTCAAATGTCTGAGAAACATTAAAAGTTTAGTTTTCCACATAGGACAGTGGATATGTGGAACAGCTTGAATGAGATTGTAACAGCAGAAAGTGTACACAAATTTAAGGAAAATCTGGATAAAATTAGATATGGAGACAAGTCACTATGAGCCTCACTCACACCCTGTAATATACAACTAGGTAAATACACACACACATACACTCACCAGTCACATTCTCTGGCAGTCCCCCAACAAATATGGTGCGGCAGCCAGGGGTCGCTCCCGGGTGGTGGGGGGTGGAGCCAGGCGGTTGGGTGGCACCAGCACGCAGGTCTTGCAGTGTAGTGGGTTCTTCATGGGCACCGTCAGGCCCTCAGGGGACATCATCCACCCAAACATGCCCCAGGTGATACGGAAGTCCCCACTCTGAGGGGAGGAAGTTTAGGGCCGGTGGTCACAATCATTAGTATCTTTGTATTTGTCTTCCACACTACACTGACTGAATACTCTTCTTTCAGTTTATCAAATTCCACACATTATTTACTAAGGATCAACTACCATCTACGGTCTCATCCCATCCATGGAGGCACAGTGTCTTGGAAGACTGTCATGACACACACTGGCCTAATAAAGATGGTACACTGTACCACCATGTAAAGCACCACTGTAATCATCTCACACCGTTCATATACTGTACCTACATGTGTACAAATGACTATGTATTAGCAAGTATTTTATGAAGTAAAGAAGAGATTATTAATAATTTAAAATACATTCTTAAAATTCATATTATATATATATATATATATATATATATATATATATATATATATATATATATATATATATATATATAAAACAAAAGCATAACTGATGAGAAAACAATACTGCTGTACACAAATCAGTGACAGCTTGCCAAAAGTCACTGTTCTGACACCTCTGCCATCTACAACTGACTCAGCCACAACCTGTCCTGCGTAACTCACCATTGGCGGCCCCTCAGTAGGGGACCCATGGGCCCCATTGGCCCCATGGGTCCCATAGGGCCCATAGGTCCTCCCATGGGTCCCATTGGTCCTCCCATTGGTCCCATAGGTCCTAAGGGCCCCATTGGTCCTCCAGCTGGACCCCACATAGGTCCCCAAGGGCCTGGACCAGGACCCATTGGTCCAAAACCAGAGCCAGCCTGGCTGGTGGCCTCCAGTGGCTGCACCGCCGTGTTGCCTGTCACCAACACAGGGCATTGTGTCACCACAATGGCAAAAGCCAATAACATTCATAATAATACATTCTATCCCTCTCTATTATTACACTGTTATATTGTTATTATATTGCATTATCACACAATCATCATATTATACTAAATCAGTGCATACAATTCCAGACACACACACACACACACACACTCATAACACTACAGAAGTGTGGGTAGCTCACCATTCCCTGCAGGCAGGCTGTCCTCGCTGGTCCGTCCACTGCTTCCGCCCCCACTGCTGTCCTTCCTGGGACGGTCGCGGCGGCGATCACGGTCACGGTCTCGGTCTGGCCGGTCCCTGTCTCGGTCCCTGTCTCTGTCTGAGTCCCTGGTGGAGAAGAGAGGAGGAGAAAGAGGAGGTCACTAACAATCTCAACAAGAAAATGAAATCATCATGTTGTTCTGGTTCCACATAAACAAATTAGTCCTTTCCTTTCTTCTTATGAGTACTGTATGTGATTTTCCTCATGGAACACCCTATACTATAACTGGAATTTCACAAATCATTCACAACTCTTAATTTATTTGTTATTTGTTCTGATTTATGTATCATTAAAGAAACTGGAAAAAAACAAGAACACCTTGACACCACCACCACCACCACCACCACCACCACTGCCATCTTGCCCCCACACAACTCACCTGTCTCTGTCTCTCTCCCGATCTCTGTCTCGATCCCTGTCTCTGCCTCGGGATCTCTCTCTGTCCCTGTCCCGCTCCCTTCCATGGTCCCGATCCCTGTCTCGGTCCCTGTCCCGGTCCCGGTCTCTCCTCTCCTCCACCAGGATGGTCTCCGGGACGCTGGACTCCACCATGTCTCCATTGTCTGAGGTGAAAGGTGAACAGAGAAGGACACAAGAAATATTAGATGTTTTGAGTAAAGTCTTTGCAACAGCACCAATTATCATCCAACTTGGCCTTGATAGTTATGAAGTTTTTGGTTGTATCACATTCTTGTTTACAAAGTTTTATGTATCAACCATCCTCTGTGGAAAACAATTCTTTTTATATCTCTTCTACAGGTTTTCTTTTTTTGTTTCCTTCCATGGTCTGGCGCCCCTTACATCCAACGTGACAGTATCATTTCCATCTAGGTTTTCCAATCCTTCCCTTACTCTATACATACTGCAATGAGGTCTACACTCTCCTTTCTTTATTTACTGTCAGATGGTTTAGTTTTTCTAATCTCCCTCTAATTTTGGGCAAATCGTTGTTGTAATTATTTCTCTCTGTATACTGTATAAGAAATATTCTTTCAGTTCATTGGAACAGTGCATAGATAATACTTTTTTTTATCAAACCATCATTTCACTTTCAACAAAATTTAAAAAGTAGAAAACATACTTTACTAATTGACACACAGAGTGAAGGAGGAAATACTACAGACACAATACTAAGTAAGGAATAATAACAAAGAAGATTCTACAATATAACAACAAATGAAAGAACAATACTAGAAGAGAAGAAATTTAGGAGAACATCAATTCTCTCTCTTCTCTGTCTCCCACGCAACACTCACTGGAAGACACTGGCATGGGGGGCTTGTTCTTGTTGGTGTTGAACTCAAGCGGGGCGTCATTGGTCGCTGGGTTCACTGCCAGCTGCATTGGCCCCATCATTGCTGGGGCAAGACCGGGGCCCATCCCAGGAGCCATGCCCATCGGTCCTGGCCCCATCATCCCTGTGTGGTGAGGGGAAGAGCTGTGAGTTGGTACATAAGGGGATTGGGAGGATGAGAGAGGGAAGGTGACTAGGAGGAAGGAAATGGTTATGGGAAGATGCTACAGAGAGAGAGAGAGAGAGAGAGAGAGAGAGAGAGAGAGAGAGAGAGAGAGAGAGAGAGAGAGAGAGAGAGAGAGAGAGAGAGAGAGAGAGAGAGAGAGAGAGAGAGAGAGGAATTATCAAGTGAATTAATAGTATCACAGTCTGTCAACAAAATTTTAAAGGAGAAAAAATTACTTAATTCAACAACTTGAGAGAAGAAAAAACATTAATCTTGAGCTCCCTGGACACTCACCTCCACTAGGATAGTCTGCCGGCATGACTGGGCCTCCTGGGGGTGGTGGAGGTGGTCCCGGAGGCCCTGCTGGTCCTGGGGGTGGGGGAGGAGCCATCATCCCACCCATGTTAGGAGGTCCTTGGCTTGTGGTGGGTGCAGGGTTAGCCATGGTGGTGCACGGGGGAGGCCCAGGGGGCATTGGGGGCATGGGAGGAGGGCCATCTAGAGAGAAAAAGGGAATATTAATCTACATATAATTTTAATCAATATGAGAGAGAGAGAGAGAGAGAGAGAGAGAAAGAAGTTTTAACCTATGCATCGTCATCTACATATCACCTTAACATGAGAAGGAAGGACTATTAATTAACTTGTGCATCATCTTAATACAAGAGAAAATGAAGAAATATAAACCAATGCATCATTTTAATCTGTGAGAGAAGGAAGGAGTATTAACCTATGCTTCATCGACTACACATAACCTTAATCAATAAGAGAGAAAAGAAGTATTATCCTTTTTTTATGTAGGGAAGAGCAGCAGCCAAGGGCAAAGAAAAAAAATAAATAAAAAATACAAATTGAAATTAAAATAAAAAACAGCCCACTTGAGTGCTGGCTCTCTAAAAAGTGGAATAGCATCATCCAAAATTAGGGAGCAAATGCCTCGATACTTCCCTCTTAAAAGAAGACAAGTCATAGGAATTCGGAAATACAGATATACAACCTATGCATCACCTTAATACAAAAGAGAAGGAAGAAATATGAACTAATACATAACTCTCATCACTATGACTGAGAAGCAAGAAGTGTTAACCTATGCATCATCCAAATCAATATGCAAGAGGAAGCAACACTAATCTATGCACCAAATCAACCCATAGCAGAGAAAAGAAGGAAACATCAACCTGCACATCAATCAATAAGGTTCTTCCCGCCACACTAGTCATGTGAACTGTGCATAAGGTGTCCACAACTGTATGCCTTAAGTCTCTGCAAGTCAAATTTCCCACACGAATATCCACACACAGACACAGAATCTCTACCCTGATGATGAAGTTTAAGAATGTGAAGTTCTGCTGGAAACTTTAATATGCAAATTATTCAGTGTGGAATCTTTAATGGCTGAGTTTACATGGAGCTTTTGATTTCTGCCCTATTGTTGCCGCTCTTACATGAAAAATAAAGATAAAAAATAAAAATATGCCAGTACCACCAATTCAGAAATCCACAGAGATGAATGGAAGGGAAAAATGAAGTGATAATCTTGACCTTGTCCTTCGCCAGTATCCATCTTGTATAAAAAAAATAGATAAAGAATATAAACAACAAACAGGCAGCACCAATTCAGAAACACAGAGAGAGGACAACTCCCAGTGGGCCATGAATGAAATAATCCTAATCTTTACCTTGGCTAATACCTCTTAAATCAATAAATACATAGAAGATAAAAACAAACCACCAATTCAGAAACACAAAAAAGAGGATCACTCCCTGTGGGTTTTGAATGAATGGGAAAGATGAAGTGATAACTCTTAATCTTTATCTCTGACCAGTACTCCTCTTACATGAAAAAATATATAAATAAATAGAAATTACAAACAAACCACTAATTCAGAAACACATGGAGAAGACTGCTCCCTGTGGATTTTGAATGAACAGGAAAGATAAAGTCACAATCTCAATCTTTTCCTTGACCAATACTTCTCTTATATGAAAAATACATTAAAAAAAAAAAAAAAAAAAAAAAAAAAAATATTCAGAAACACATAGAGGACTGCTCCCTGTGTGCCATGAACGGAATTAATCTTTTCCTTGGCCAGTAGTTCCCTTATATGAAACCATCCAAAACATAAATAGATGAAATAAATAAATAAATAAATGAATAAAATATATACTATTCAGAAACACAGAGAGAACTGTTCCTTGTATGCCATGAATGGAGTGATGACTTAATAGTGATAACCTAACCCAGGCTCAGCAGTCACCTTTAGCACCAACCAGGAGAGGGGGTGGGGGAACATCAGCGAAGAACTGAGGCCTCTCATACGCCAGCTCAGCCACGTCTCTCAAAATGTGACGCATACGCAGGCGGACACGATAGCCAATGGTCTGAGTGCCGGCCGAGATGAACGGCAAGGAACGGAATAGTGGATCGAGCTCGTTATCAAGCTCGGTGGCGAGATTTGAAGTGGAGGCAGTGGAGGAGGAAGCCATGATGTTTGCCTTTGGTTAGGTTAGGTTAAGTTTAGTTTAGGTTAGGTGAGGTTAAGTTTAGGTTAAGTTAGGTTAAATTTGGTTGGTTTTATCTGGGGCAGATTTAGTTTTATTGTACTTTATTTAACTAGGTTATGTTTGGGTTGGGTTAGGTTGGGTTGGGTTAGGGTTAAGTTAGGTTTGATTAGGTTTTGTTAGGGGTTAGGTTAGTTTCCTTTAGGTTTGATAAAAAAAAAATTGGGTTGGTTAGGTTTTAAGTTAGGTTAGATTAATTTTTTTTTTTGGGGGGAAATTCAGTTTGGTTTGGTTAGATTAGATGTGGTGTTATGTGGTTAGATTAAGTGCAAAATTTGTGGTGGTAGTTGTGTGTGTGTGTGTGTGTGTGTGTGTGTGTGTGTGTGTGTGTGTGTGTGTGTGTGTGTGTGTGTGTGTGTGTGTGTGTGTGAGAGAATGAAGTGACCAGAGGGTGTCGAGGTGAGGGAAGGAATTTCAAGTTGGGTGGTTGCGTTAAGCTGGTGGATGATTTATGGGGTCAGGGGAGAGCAGAGGGAGTGGCCAGAATGGTGAGTATGGGACAGGATGTTCTTTGTTGAAATCACATACACTAGGTTTATGGGTCAAGGTCACTGGGTTTTTTTCCCCTAAGTCCAGTATAGCTTTTCCAGTCCTTTCTCTTTCATGTAGCAATTCAGTTTATTCCTTTACTCAAATACAGAGTCATTGTATATCTGCTTCAGTTTCTTGCAATTTTTTTTCTGCTTTTCTCCTTCAATTTCTTAAACTCAGAAATGTGAAATTATTTCTTCAATCAATCACTTTTCACTCATTAGTTCAGATTGTTTATTTCTCAATCCAGACAGCTTTCTTCTTCAATCTTGAGGAAGAGTACGTACCAAATTATCACAGCTTCCTTCAAATCACTTACAATTTCAAAATAGTGAAGAGCACCAAATCATTACCTCTTCAGTTCTTCCACTTTTCTTCTTCCATCACCAGTCCAGTATACACAGCTTTACATATTGTGGAGCTTTGTACTGTGGCACTAAATGTTGTCACTCACTGACAAGACACTCCAGCAATGCACACCACTGGCAACAAAGAACCTGAGAGAAGCGTTATGTATTCTTGCCTTGCCTTTTCTATACTGTATTCTTCTTTGTGGACTTGTCTCTTGCTGTCAGCACACACTAGCACCACACAACACTTGGAACAAATAAGTACTGGAGAAAATCACAGTGTAGGACTTATATGTATTGTATCTCTTCCCTTCCCTGAATCTTTTCTGTTCTCTTCATCAGCCCAATGACATGAGATGATGACAGATGATTCCAGCCACACACAACGCAAGGAACAAATGAGTGATGAAAAAGCAGAAGTGAAGGAGGTTGGTTTTCTTATCTTCTCTCTTGTATGGGCTCTCTCCTTCCTTCTTCCTTCTGTCCTGTGGTGTGAGTGGTACGTTGCAAGTAAGATGCACTAGTGAGTGAGTAAGTTGGCGTTTTGGTTGGGTGATCTTGCTGGCGCCTTGTGGGAACAGGTAGGACTGACTGAGGGAGTGCGAGGTAATGTGTCCATGTGTGTGGGGGAGAAATGACATTCATCCCTCACTCCCTCCCTCCCCCTATCTCTCTCGTCTGTCTGTCTGTTTGTCCGTCTGTTTCTATCACTTCCTCTCTTGTGGCCCCTCCCCTTCCCTCCCTCTTTTCCTCTCTATTGGCCCCTCCCTCTTCCTCCATGCATATTTTGCCCTTCCCTCCCCTGCCCCTGGTGGTGGTGCTACCTTTCCTCCCCTTCCCCTCACTCCCCTATCACAGCCCCAGTATGGCCTTGTCTTCCTCCCCTTGCAGCCCAGCCTTCATCATCACCCTTCCTGGTTGCCATTCAAATACTGGAAACCTTCCCCTTTTCCTGGATCTAGTATTACACTAATGAAAGATTCCTCTAACAAAAATAAAAAATGGTGCACTTGAAAAAAAAATATCTAATTTGCTGGTCAGAAAGGGGTAGGCTTCCATGGGGTAAGAAAAGGTCACACTCTCTATCCCATCCCCTGGTGAAGGCAAAACAGAATGGGTCTTTAACCTAGAATTACCATTATGCTGATAGAAAATAACTCCCTCTTTCCTAGATTTAATACTACACTCATGAAAATTTTCCTATTTCCTTCATATACAGTACCATGATCCTGGTTAAAAAGAACACCTTCATCTTTCCTGGACCTGACAGTGTTATGTAACTAGATGAACACACAAGGAAACAAGTGAGGTGTCTAGTCACAAAAGTCCTGCATAAAAATTCTAGAAAGAAAATGATTAACTGTGCTGTTCATCTAGAGAAAGAAAGGAACAATCTGAGAGAGAATGCAAACACCAGTCATGTCTCAGCCTTTTGAATTACAAACTTCTGCCAATAACTTTTTGAGATATAAACCTCTTTCATTTTTTCTTATATTCTTCTTCAGCATCAGTTGTTGACCATTCACACTGGATGCCATAAGTCTCATCCCCAAACTTAGCATTACTTATATAAAAAAAAATCAAGAGACAAAAATAGACAGGCATAGGAAATTCTCAATAATATGTTTTCCTGAATGCTGCAGTATATACCTATTTGCCTCAATAAGACATCAAAGTATAACAAACACAAGCAAACAAGAGCATGACACAATAAGTAAACACCAAAAAGACAACAGGTGACTCACACAAGGCAGCTGCTGAAAAAATGGCCAGGTTTCCCTCAAAAAGATACCAGGAACTTCATTATATGCATGTATGTTAATTTATGTCAAGTGGTGACGTAATGAGTGCAGCGTGCAGGGTGAGGCGGGGATAGGGGCAGGCTGGATGAGGAGCAGATAGGGGCAGGGTAGGTGAGGCAGGGATAGGGGCTAGCATGGAGGGAAGGGAGTGGAGTTGCCTGAAGTTGAAAGGTACTGGGGAGGAGGGAGAAGTGTGGAAGTGTGTCAGGGTTATGGACATCAAGAAGTAGGTCAGTGTCAGGCAAATCACACACACTTGACACACTGACATACACACACACACACACACACACACACACACACACACACACACACACAAATACATATGCACATACACACTTGCCTCTGGGCCTAAAAATTTGGGATGGTAAAAAAAATAAAGCAATGAAATAAAGGCTGATACAGGAACGTTCTTAATGTTTCACCTCTGGTCCCAAAGCACTGGCGTGGTGAGAAGTCAATAAGATAAAAGATTGATATGGGAAAGGATTGTTAGTAACTCATCTCCTAGTTAACTTTTTTTTTTCATGTAAATTCTAAAGAGAATTAATAAAGCTAGCCTTAGCATATAAACACCACCACCACCGCTATTACTACTATTACTACAACTTAATAATAATAATAATAATAATAATAATAATAATAATAATAATAATAATAATAATAATAATAGGTAATAATAAAACAAGTAATAATATTAATAAACTATCACTACTGACTTTTTAACACACACACACAGGTAATTTTTTTGGTGGCACATAGCAATGAAAACCAGTTACTGATAATCTTTCCTATTCATGAGCCAGTGAGCCAGCCACTGCTTCCTGCCTGTATTATGAATTACTCCTTCCTCCATCTCTCCATCCTTCCTGATGCTGCCACCACTACCTTAACATCACCATTATCAGGCTCACAGCTCAGCCTCTCCTCTTGTGTGACTGTCACTGGCAGTCACCATGTATCACCTCTATTATACCAAAAGAACATAAACATTATTACAAGAAACCATTAAGCGTACACATGGCACCCCCTGTGTAACTGTAATTCCTACTCAATGTGATTTAGTCCTCTTATAACAGGTTTCACTTTAAATCACTTATACAACAGTCTCACGAACAGGAGAGAGAGGCAAGCAGGCTACCATGAGTCGGCTGGCAGTGAGACACAAGAGAGGAAGGACGCTGGAGTAGAACAGTGGGGGCAGCAGCAGCGATGAAACAATTTTGGTGCCCATGGGTCTTGAGGCAGTGGCAGCTGAGATGCTATGGTGAGGTGAAGGTGGACACACATGAGTGATCAGAGATTGGTAGTATGGGGGTACTGTGGAGGCTAGAACCTACAGAAGACTGGTGAAGGTTGACATCATAGATGGCTGTGGAACCTCTGTGCTGTTGAAGTAACAGAGGCTCATGGAGCTTTGGTGAGGTATTTGTTGTGTACCAGATGGCCAACCTATGTAAAGATGACCTGTAGCTGTGAGGAGTACCAGCTGCTGGGATGTGCAGATGGGGAGTACTCTTCATCATATCTTTGTAGCCTTCATATTCTGCTGCAAATTGTGAGCTGTCTTTTTTTGTTTACGTTTCGAGTGACTCTGATCTCTGGGTGTGTGCATGCCATGTGCTTATAACTTTCTATCTAGAACAAGTATTTGGTGCCTGTAGTGCTGTATGTCACAATGGTGACCTATTCTTCAGTTATAAAATATATGCCTGTGGTGTGGATATAGTCTTTATATGTCCTCCTTGCCTCGCACTGCAGTACTACCCTGATCGTTGTGAGCTGCATCTCCCCAGTACTGCTGTGCCCCTCTGTAGGAGTTGCTGCCTGGCCAGGGAAGAATGTTGGCCGGCTGTGGCCAGCAATATCATGGCAGATCATTTGAAAATGCCCTTGACCATTTGTTTCTTAGACCATTAGATAACAGATGGAGAAAACTAATATGTAGCAGTGCCAATATTAAATAACTATTCAAAGAATGTATTTCAAGTGGAACACAGCTGATGCAAACTGAACCTGTTATTATGACAGAATAATGGCTTCAGTATGAAATGGACATAACATTTATTCAAATCACACTGAAATATACAAGTAAAATATATTTCCCTTAATGTGTGACAAGAAACATTTTTTTTATTTTCAAAATACTCATTATACACACAACCAATCCTAACTTAAGCTATTCTAACCTCAAGAACATTTAGGACGTTGGGATGACTTAAGTTCACGCAATGTGCTATACTTGCTGGGCTGGTTTGTTGCGGCATCTCCTAAAGAAAGCGTGGAGACGGGAGGAGCGCCCCACGTACCCCCTTCCCCCTTCACAGTAATTCACAGATCATGCAAACAAAAGCCTAACAACACAACAAGAAGAAAAGAAAAACCTCACAGTAAATATTCACGTCTACAACCACACCACATATTAAAAATAGCTAGTCGTGTGCCAACCCTCTAGGTTGTATTTCCATTCCTCTCGTGTCTCTACTCATCATCGCAATTACTTCACCAACTCCCTGTCCCATGGTACAAATGGTGAAGGCATTACTCACTCATCATGCCCCCCATGTAGCCGTAAGGGGCAGTCATGACAGTTGAGTGGGATAACACTATTGACTTGCTACTCTCAGGCCCTCCCCAGCTGACTGAGATGCGCAGTGTGGTGTTGTTGTTGTCCGGCGCAGAGTTTGGATGCATCGTTATTTGCAGAAACTCGATATTACACACCATTCTGGAAAAGGAGATAAAACAGCTGAAGGAAATCCCTAAAGTATAAACACACTCATGAAAGAAAGGAAATAACAGCTACAAGAAATTGATAATGTGCCGTTGAAAAGGTAATTTTCCCTCAGCGTTTTATTTATTTATTTTTTTTTTTTTTATGTACAAATATATTTTCATTGTCAGCTGCAAGAAGTATATATAATTGTCTTCCGAAAGAGTTCTATATAATTTCCAATCTCAGCACTAACCAAGCACCATCCATCGCCGAGAAAAAGGGAGCCTGCATGCTCCTGCATGCCACTGGCAATGAACACACATTATTCACTATAATATCCGGTGTTCTCTCAACCGCGGTGCCCTCCCCTGCCACCCACTACCCCCTCTGGAAGATCAAGCTTATGTGAAAGCAGGCAGGCATGGCCCGGCGGCTCACCCCCCAACTCCGGACCATTTCTCATGTGGTTTATGCTTTTTTTTTTTTTTTTTTCTTTCTTTCTTTCTGGTGAGACTTGTAGTGGATCGATTGATGTTTCAGGTGCATATTTTTCGTTGCAAATGGATAGTTTTCAAGTTGTGATTATATTCAACTTTTAAGCTTATCTTTTATCCCCAATGATCTTGGAAGACCTGTAGGAAATCTTCTTTTTTTTTTTTTTTTTTCTTAGGGAGGAGGGGAACATTAAAGAGATCGAAAATCAACAAGATCACTTGAAAAATCTCTGAAAATACATTAATAACATATCTTTAATGGAGGAGGAGGCTGGGGCGGCTGCTGACAGTCACGTGTCAACAGTCAGTTCATGGATTCATTTTGATGCATCACCTTTTACGCCAACTGTGTTAACCCGAGACGAGTCACTACTAGCAGGTAAGGAGAGGTAGCAAAGGCTGACGATGACAACGCAACTGTACTATTGTCAACCTTCCTTTTTGTCAGATGCGATGAACAGCGAAAACTCCCAGCCTGAGTGAAAATTACACCTCCATCTAGCGTTTATACTAAGCCAAGCACAAGGATTGTCTCTGGAAAAAGTGTATTACGACTGCATGGGTGTATCAGTGTGTGTGTGTGTGTGTGTGTCCTGCAGTAGATCGGCGAAGGCTAGTCTCCACTCTCTAAAGGCGAGAGGCGTGATAATATGATAGCGCAGGGCCTTGTCAAGGCCAAAACGCTGGCGTTGACGCTCCTCGGCTGCTCCAGCGGTTGCCCCAGTGGCGGGAACACAGATGTGGAAATGGTTCCGGCTGTACGTGTTAACATTTGAAACGTTTAATTGTAGCATACAAATATACAATAAAATAATTACATATATAATATTTAGTATATAATGTTGTACTTCTGTAGGAAACAGCTTTTCAGGCGTGTCACATTAGGTAGTGTGTGTGTGTGTGTGTGTGTGTGTTATTGATGAGAGTTGACTCGTGTGCCAGCTGCAGGATGAAATCCAAGCTGAGGCTCTGGTTGTCGGGGGTTTTGCAGAAGTAAGGAATAAGGAGAATGCATCTTGTTTAATCAATATATTCGTTTAGGTTCTACTTAAGGAATTTCTAGATTACGGTGGTGACTGTGTACTACTGTTACAACTAATACTAACAATTATTACTAACACTAATACTAATTGATATTAATTATTATTATTATTATTATTATCATTATTATTATCATTATCCTCATCATTGATATTATTATCATTATTATCTTTTTACTTATCTATGTCACTCATGTTATTTGCAAATCCCTGCAATGGTGCTATAACTTACGATAACTGCTTACCGGCGTTACCTTATGATGTTTTCATTCACTATACTGCCCAGCAGTGCTGATTCTGACACAGCTTGATGATAGAATAAAAAGAATAATAAATAAATAAATATTGATGATAAAAACAGCGACGCAGTTGTCTAAAAGCTGCGCACACCTTCGCTGTGTTGATGTGAAGCGGACAAGTGAGACGTTTCACGGTTTCACTGCACTGCAGCACACCCACCCACCCACCCACACACACACACACACACACACACTTGACTTATCCAAAGTGAAGTTTCAAGTGTGCAATCAAGAATGCATATATAATTAAAGTAAGCTATTATTCATAACAATATTTAATACCATATGTGTGCATGTGCTTACATTGGAGTAACATTATTCAAATACGAGATTTACTTTCGGCATATATTTCGAAAGTGTAATTGATTGAGACTGGCTACGCAGCTCTATTTACCATTATTTTCGGTTCCTACGTATACAATCTTGGTGCCCTGGCCAAATTTCACCTTTTACCTCTCCAAAATAAGTAGGGAGCTACCATTGCTGTTGTTATGATGCGCGGCATCTTTGATGCAACCAAAAAAAAAAAAAAAAAAATCTAGTCAAAATCTTCAGAAATCTGTTGTCTATACTTACTTAAGATCACTAATCTAAACTAGCATTACCTAACCTGACATTACTTAACATAAACGGAGGTACGATGGCAACACAGCAGGTGAAGCTTGATTAGCTAATGTTTTGGCTAGGTCAGGAATAGTTACGTTAAGTTAAATTTGGAATTATGTTAGGTTAGATTAGTGTCCCTAATGAGCTATAGACTATAACTTACTGGATATTTCTTTTTTTCTGTATTATCGAAGATGGCAACCACCATAACAGCAGCGGTAGCTTGGCCACATTTTAGCTTTCCCCACCCGAAAACACCACCTTCCCACCAGAACTCCAAAATAGAGGGTTAGGGGCCGAAAACAGAAACAGAGCCGAGCGGGCCTGTCTTAACACTTGCCATAAGTGTTATCAACAGCCAGTGTTTTATTTGTTTACTTTGCACTTTTAAGATGGAACTTTTCTGATGTCAGCAGTTTTGTGTTTTATATTTTCATCTTGTAACTTGGTAATTTCCAATGTTAAATAAGAGCTTTGTTCTTTACGGAACTGTCTTGTATACTTTAATGGTATTTATTTATTTATTTTTTTATTTATTTATTTATTTATTTATTTATTTATTTATTTTTTTTTTGGCGGGGGGGATGGGGGTAGGTGCTTCGGGGGGCTGATGTCGGGGGAGGAGGAATGGCTCGGGGGTGAATGGTAGTGTCACTCATTGCATGGGTGAATGACCCACTGAATGGTTTCACTCCGCCGAGATCCAAATGAGCTTGCGAGTGCACGTGCATAATTATCTCCTACAGTTATTTTTTAAGAGTTCATAAATTGACATTATTACCTACAACTACTATTATTATTATTATTATTATTATCATTTATTATTATTATTATTATTATTATTATTATTATTATTTATTATTATTATTATTATTATTATTATTATTATTATTATTATTATCATTATTATTATTATTATTTATTTCATTATTATTACTATTTCAAAAGAATACTTTTCTCACACTAATCGCTCACATTCCTGCTGGTTAATATAAACCTTTCTTCCATACACTTATAAAAGGAGAACTGGTTTTTCATCCTTCACCTCTTTCCTCTCACATCTCGTGCAGTGAAAACAACAACAGCACAGATTTATCAAGGAGATTAAGCTTATCACCAGGAGAAATACCAGTGCAATTACAACAGGCATATTCACGTCCCTTCCTCTCTTCTTGATTTTCACTGGCGACGTGGCAATCGTGGTGGCATCCTTCTCAGTTAGGTTGGCACCCCTGAAAAAATATACTTAAGTTCGTGGGGATCTAAAGTAATCTTATTAACTGGTTTTATTTGATGTTTCGTGTCTGGCTTTTCTGTGTTCTCCATCGTGTAGAAATACATGCTTTCTTGCATCATTCTCCTTCTCCTTCTCCTTCGTTAGCTCCGGAAAAAAAGTATGTCAAAATTTCTGGATGTGTTTTTTATTATTTTTTTTCTGGAATGCCTCATGTATAATTTGTCATCACGGTCAAATGAGTACCTCTGCCTGTCCTTCAATACAAGCTCTCTCTTACACGCACGAACCTTTCCGCATCTGCAGCAGTGTCCCCTTCGTCAGCCTGCGTTTTCTGCGGTGCTCTTAAATGGAAGATCTGCAGGAGTTCGTTCACATCGTTCCAGTTGTAGGCGTTTATATCTTCAGCCGTGATGGTGTTGGTGTTGGTGTCATCCTTACCCATTTTCTCTACTATGGTCAGTTCCTCCTTCATTCCTTCCGGCCATTCCCTCTGTTGGTTTTCTAGAAGGGCGGCAGTGTCTCCCCTCTCTGCGTGATTATGATAGTAATAAATATGATAATAATAAATGATGATGATAATAATAATAATAATAATAATAATAATAATAATAATTTTGTCTTTGAATGTACAAATCTACGTAACCTACACCATAAAAGAAAATAGTAAGTCAAATGAAAAAATATTTATCCGGGAAAGATATACTTATCTATAGTCAGGAAAAGTTTCTCTCTCTCTCTCTCTCTCTACTATTGCAAAGGTCACATATATTATTATTATTATTATTATTATTATTATTATTATTATTATTATTATTATTATTATTATTATTATTATTATTGATGGTGGTGATGGAGGTGAATATGGTTCAGAGAGAGAGAGAGAGAGAGAGAGAGAGAGAGAGAGAGACCGTACGTGTCATGTGGGTGCAACCGAACACCTGTGAATTCCAAGTGGATTGGCAAATACAACCTTATAAATTTCTTCCATAAGGCCGTGAACATTATTTTGATAGACGCTTCTTGCACAGGTGTGTGTGTGTGTGTGTGTGTGTGTGTGTGTGTGTGTGTGTGTGTGTGTGTGTGTGTGAAACAGGGTATATGTTATTGGTTTGAATAACATCGATCATTCTTATATGCTGGTAGGTGATCTCTCTCTCTCTCTCTCTCTCTCTCTCTCTCTCTCTCTCTCTCTCTCTCTCTCTCTCTCTCTCTCTCATTATTATTACTGTTGTTATTATCATCGTTACTACTACTACTACTACTACAACTACAACTACTACTACATCTCCTCCTCCTCCTCCTATTACTACTACTGCTACGACTACTACTGTTACTACTAATAATAATATACTTTACTCCTCCTCCTCCTCCTCCACCTCCTCTTTCTACTACTACTATTACTACTACTACTACTACTACTACTACTACTACTACTACTACTTTTATTACCACCACTGCTACTACAACTACAAAATATTTCAACTTTAGATAAACCTTATGATCCTTTCCTTTCGGGGCTGACAGTTCAGTTGTCCCAAGTTTTTGTACCCTCTAGACCACTGCTACTACTGCTGCTACTACTGCTACTACTACTATTAATGCTACTACTACTGCTACTACTGCTGCTGCTGCTACTACTACTACTACTACTACTACTACTACTACTACTACTACAGTGTTATTCAGGTCGTGAGCTTTTGTATTCCTAGATCAATGCTACTACTACTACTACTACTGCTGCTACTACTACTACTACTACTACTACTACTACTACTACTACTACTACTACTACTACTACTGCTGCTGCTGCTACTACTACTACTAATAATAATAATAATACAGTACTATCATTACTACCACTACTGCTACAACTACTCACCTACAACATGATCCAGGACGGAGGAGGAGCTGGAAGACTTCTTGGGACTCAAAATTCCTTCTGATTTGAGGACATGAATAACTAGAACGCCTCCTGTCAGCCCGATAGCTACCATCACCACCAACCTTCCTCTCACGCTCTCCATTACGACTGACACACACACACACACGCATACTCACTCTCTCTCTCTCTCTCTCTCTCTCTGGCAAGTGTTATCGGCATTGCCCTTAACGTCGCGGGTTTTTGATAGTAACTTTTCATCCGCTTCCCTTGCTAGACACTCTTTGTGTTTTCCGTTTTTATTCATGTATGTTTAATGATAATGTTTGTTTAATTTAAAGATGGCCTTGTTTCTTTTTTATTCATATTTTATTTTTGTTTTATTCCTTCTTATTTCCGTTCTTTTCTTTTCTTTTTATCTGTTTTGTTTCTTTTATCGAATTCAAGAGGTGAAGGATTTTCCCGCGGGTTCTTTTGACGTGTGATGTGTTTTGTTATTTCCTTTGTTTAAGTAATCCGTTTATTTCTATAAATGTTCGTATTTATTTCATTTGTTCCTTTATTATTAATAGATATATTTTTATAGCTGGGGCAGTCAGTATAGTCAACCATATAAACTAATCGTGAAATACAGTTACGCTTCTCCATGTATTCCCATTTTCAGTGGTCTCCATCTTCCCATTCACCCACTGATTCACTCTTCACAGCCTGCATGATTCCGCTCTTCGTATTCCTCGCTTCTCGTAAACTGCTATCAAACCGAACGGAAGTAGAAGGAAAGATTTCGTTTCAGAGAGAGAGAGAGAGAGAGAGAGAGCATTGTCAGCTTAGACTACAGGAAGGATCGAGGCACGTATGGTACTGTAGGCGGGAATCCATAGTGTTGACAGGTGAATAGATAGATGATTTGAGAAGGTACTAAAATATGGTTGCTATACGTCCGGATTTTTTCGTACATGTTCGGAATTCAGTGTAGAAAACTATATATATATATATATATATATATATATATATATATATATATATATATATATATATATATATATATATATATATATATATATATATATATATATATATATATATATATATATATATATATATATATTTATTTATTTATACTTATTTTATTTTTTTATTTTTAGTTTTTTATTTGATTAATTCATTTATGTATTTGTTTTAATTTGTTTATTTTTTATTTATATTTATTTATTTTATTTTATTTTTATATATATATATTTTTTTCAAAAGTTGAAATGATGGAGAGATTGACTGGTGGCAGGCTGTCTGGCGGCAGGTTTCAGGTAAGACTGTGTCATAACTCCGGACTATGTGTATGGGTCTTGACTGAAGTGATCAGAGTCTCCCCAACGTTCCCTCACACCGTGGGCTAGTCTTTAACTTTGTTAGAGATTGCTCTGCTTGTTTGTGACGGCACTTGTGACCTTGTGACTGACTACAATCATCCCTTGCCCTTGTCAACATGTCCAAACGAACGTGCAAATTCACTACTGTACTGAGATGCAGAACAAACCTCCGTGCATCATGAAAGGCAGGGATGAATGGGAAGGCGAGTGTTTGGCGTGTATACCAGAAATATTCGTCTCACCAGCACATAGACGTAACGTATTAATGACCTCCAATCATATGTGAGCTGTGAAAAACACAGAGTGAAGCTGTATATGTCAGAGCTGCAGAAGGTACTTATACATACTGTCAAACATCACAGTAGTTTCTTATCCATGGATTATTTATTTTTTTTCCAAATATGACACTTTATTCCCCAAGACTTTACTAGAAAATGCTGAATTTATTTTATTTCGGTTTCCCCGACCAACTAAACCAAAACAAACTTAATCAAACCTAAACCTTGCCTAACTGTTTCCGGCGAGATGTGCTAATTTTACAAAGCATTAATACGAGTAGATAGTAGCTGGCCGCACACACACAAAAAAAAAAAAAAAAAAAACATCGTTGAGTATACTACCATCACATCGGTGAGAGAGAGAGAGAGAGAGAGAGAGAGAGAGAGAGAGACATTGATATTGAAATTATTATCAATAAGATTTCTCAGTATTTTCATATCTATGCAGTTAGCACTGAACAACTAAAGTAAAGTTTGCTAAGGTTGAGGACAGGAAGCTGGTGATGATTAAGATAAACAAGAGAATAAGATGATGAGCGTGGGATCGGGCAGACGTCCACGCGTAGGTTCGAATCCCACCACATACAGCCTTAAACACTTTGCCATTTGTCGAGTGGTTTAAAGTTACCTACATGTCACCGTGATACCCATGTTTTAGGTAGTTGCACTAAAGATGCGCTTGGGTGGTGATATGGGCCCTGATATAGGTACCACTATAAATAAAATTGCCTGCGCCACTAATGGGTGGCAGCTGAACAGTGCTTCCTATACGCACTCTTTACACCTACAGGCGCCATAGCAAAAAAAAAAAAAAAAAAAAAAAAAACTGGATAGGACCGTTTTCATTATTATTAGATTCTGTTATTGTATCTATCTTGTGAGAGGTGTGAAGCTAAAGGTATTGACGAATGTGTGGTAAGAATAAACTTGTTCATCGCTTTGCACACTTACCGCATCTCTCTCTCTCTCTCTCTCTCTCTCTCTCTGACGAGTGAAAGGAAGATGATATGGAGAAAAAGAATTGTGAGAGATGGCACTACTACTACTGCTGCTGGTGCTGCTACTACTACTACTACTATTTAAATTAAAGTGGTCACTTGTAGAATTAAGTAGTAGTAGTAGTAGTTACAGTAGCAATAAGTCGATTCGAAGCAATGAATCTGAACCAGTTAAGACATAGCAAGAGATCCTTCATTATTCCTTCAGATGAATCGGTAGGAAGTCACAGAGCGTGGTTTTTCTGAGTCATGCACATATATTCTCGTATAGAACATGGCATGCTCCGTGTTTGCTCTCCTTCCTTCACTTATTTGTCTTCTTTTTTCTTTTCCTTAGTTTCATTCTTTCTGTACAAGTGGTAAGTAAATGAAATGGGAGTAAAGAAGAATGAAGAGACGCATGCAGACAGAAAAGAATGGAGAGTGAGGAAAGATAGAGCAATTGCGGAAAAGAAGAAAAGGAGATTGAATAAAGGGACGTAAATAGGGAAGAATGGAGAGTAAGAAAAAGGAGACGGAGAAATGATAGAAAGAGGAAGAAAGGAGAGAAAGAAAAGGAAGGAATGGCAGAACAGTTAGAAAAGAATAGAGAAAATAAGCAAAGGCGAAGAACATGTTATGAAAAAAAATAATTAGGTCAATTAAAGAAAAAATATTATAAGGAGTATAGGAAAGAGGTTAGAGAGAGAAGGGAGAAAACGGATAAAGTGACAGGGTCATATCATTCTTCCCATTAATATTCATGGGTTAATTTATTCATTCATTTTGGTTTCATTAACTTAATCTAATTTATTACTAAAAGTGACGATGGATGTATCAGATGCTTTGTTTCAGTTATTGCTTCCACTTCCCATAATAATTAGGATAGTTAGTGCTACATACGAACTCTCTTTCTCGTAAGATAACGTAGAGTTGTAAAGAATTAAAGTTTACAATGCGTAGTGTCTTAGGCAGTGTTTTAGAAATTACTGTATAGTATGTATACTGAGAATAGTTTTGATAATTTACCAAGTGATATAAGTTTGTTTTTTTTTTTCAATCTTGACCTAGTTGATTGATAGTAGCAATCAGAAATATTGACAACGCTTCAGGTGTGCGATGTATACAAAAAAATATCATAGTAAATAAAGGAATAAGAACTAATTGGAGTAAGTATTTTTTCTTCCTCCCGTGGCGTAGAGAATGACTGACAAATAAGGTAAAATGCTTAAAAATTGAAGGTTCCCTTTCCTAGTAACTTCCATTTCCACTTAATGAAAACAAAAAGAAAATAAATAAATAAACATAAGAAAAGACAAGAGTGGATTCTTCGTTTTCGTTGTGTTCGCCTCATCACGTACTACTTTCCTTTCCCCTGCTGTTTCTGGCTCTGTCTCTTTTGTTTACTTATTTTGGCATCATGTTTCACTTACCTTGTTTCCTGCGCAGGTGCTGCTTTATATGTGTGTTCCATTAACTTAGGTTAATTTCGAGTGTAGACTAGTTGGATTTACTCTCTTTCAGATAATACCCCCTTGGTCATAGGATGGAAAATAGGCACAAGACTTAATTAAGCCGATGAATTGTGCAACCACAGCTCAGCTACTCTGCCACGAAATCCGAAACCAGTGAAGCGAGGCTTATGGCTTAATCCATCCACTCCTATAGGCTCATGATGACGATAGTTGTTGTTGTTGTTGTTGTTGTTGTTGTTGTTGTTGTTGTTGTTGTTGTTGTTGTTGTTGCTGCTGCTGCTGCTGCTGCTGCTGCTACTACTGTAATGTTGATTGAATTGCTAAAAGACTTGGCAATTATCTAGTGTAAAGAAAATATAAATTCAGTAATTATTAATTCGCGGAATCATTGATAAAGCTGCGGCTTAACCATCACCCATTTCAGCTAAATATTTCGATATGCAAATCGTAAATAATCAAATAGTAATTACATCGTAACTGAATGACTACGGTAAACAACCGTTATATATATTGTATTTATATTACAGTAATCAATACAGGTTATATAGCGCAATCTTGTTTATCTGAGCAAACTTGACGTAAATCTGATATATTCTCTCTCCTATTATAATACAACTATACCCGCGAAACAAATACAGTAATACAGGGAAGCATATATGTCAATAATACAAAGAAGCGGTGTTGCCAAGTCTGAGAATACACTGACCTTTACCCTGCCCACTAAGTGCACCTACCTCATTAGAGGTGGCTTACTTTATAGGATTTGTGATGGGAATAGGAGATATCGCCCGTAAGTATCTACTCGATAAATGTTTAAGGAACGGAGAGAAGACGAGTTGATTTTCACATCCTTATCTATAAGCTTGCCACGTGTGTCTCCTTTAGCGCAGGAGTGTTGGTACTCCTGCTTATACCACTAAACCATGTATAGACTATCTAAATACTAATGATTCAAGTATATCAAGATGAAATACATATTTACTAACCTTTTTTGCACAGTGTCTCTGATCTTTCTTTTTTCCATTTGAAATTCTTGTTTATATACCATATATAAAACCTAGTGGAAAAGAAGGCTCATCTAGACGGCAACAGTGAGTGGTGTCATCTGGGTGGTTGCGGTATTTCCGATCTCAGCACTACAGTAATCATGTCTACACCGCTCTCTCATCTCTCTGTAGTTTTACATGTGCCCCATCATGTATACTTTATAATCTCAAACATGTATGTTATAAACAATTTAGAATAGTTTCACTTATTAATAAGGTTAAGTGCAGTGGTGCCAAAGTTATGCCTTGGATAATTTTTCTTTTCTATTCTTTAAGTTTAAAGGAAATTCTTGATAAAAAAAAAGTTTTATTGTATACTTTCGGATGTTATCACGGTATGTGTGGTGCACAGATCATTTAGCACATCTTACACTGAAAATGTGGCACCACTGCTACCTATACATGCGCGCGCTGACACCTCACTGGGGTGGCTTTGCTCTTTGTCCTCAGTATGCGTTTTTTTTTTTCATTTAAGTTTCCCCCTCTCTCTCTCTCTCTCTCTCTCTCTCTCTCAGACCTCCGGAAAATTACCAGAGTATACATGTATGAATACAGAGCACTGCCCTGGCTTGTAATGACGTAATGCAAATGGACAATAGAGTATACATGGAGAGAAAGAGAGAGAGAGAGAGAGAGAGAGAGAGAGAGAATTACCATGCCAGAAACAGTAATATAAACAATCCGGAAATAATAACAAAAAGAGAAGAGAGAGAGAGAGAGAGAGAGAGAGAGAGAGAGAGAGAGAGAAAGAGAGAGAGGTCGACTCCCACTCTAGGCAAGGTGGTGATGGTGGTAGTGGCAGCTGCACCTTCAGTTCCCACATTGACATTCCGGCTCTGCGGTCTCTTGTCTATCCTGCTCTACAGACTACTTCCCGCCAGGTTCGAATCCCGATCCCTCAGAAACATTCATATTGGGCCGAGCGACTTGAGAACTGGGTGAGCACTACCTGAACCTCCTTGTCTTCACCTTTATAGAGTTTGGTCAGCTGCAGCTTTGGCTATACACGCACTCAGCTGGTCCCACGCATGCGCACGGCCACATAAACATCATGCTTCTCTCACTGACTCTCTTCCCCTCCCCCGCATCCATCTCCCCACTCACTCCCTTGTTTTCACTACCTCCCGAGTCGTTTCCTTCCTCCTCCTCCTCCTCCTCCTCAACTGACTCCATTATTTTCCGACTCTTTAGTCATGAGTCTCTCTCTCTCTCTCTCTCTCTCTCTCTCTCTCTCTCTGAGGAAATACTGAAGTTGTAATTCTTTGTTGGCTGGATGCTTGTTATTATTATTATTGTTGTTATTGTTGTTGTTTCATTACAGTTTTACTACAGTAACATCAACATAAAAAACGAATCTTCTTTATAATGTTGTAATGGAAGTTGAAGTAATGTTACCTATAATTCCTCCTCGCCTTTGAATCATGAATATTTATTAATAGATAACTTAAGTAGAACAAATGTAATACGAATTTAACAGCATACTCACAATTTATCCTGCTTAGATTTCATATTGTACCCACGTTGTTTTTGATTTTTGTTTTTTTTTCTCTTCCTTCCTTTTCCCGAGTAAGTGTGACGAGCGGCTCACATGACGCCTTCACTCATAGAAGGTCTGTTGGACCTCGCCAGGCAGCGGGGAAACCTGCTGGTTCAGTGTAGGAAAAAAGGAATAATAGAGGCGGAGTTAAGATATAGATAATCGTAAAGCATCTTATCATCACATAAATGTCAGTAAATAATAGATAATGATATTCAGTTGTCAATGAGTGATTTTGGAAAATATTCGGTACGATAACTTTGTTGGTATGCCTCGCTTGGGTTGCTGATGTACGATATTCTTACTTTAGTCTGCGGAAATCGAGTGACCCATCTCGAAATCCTAACGCATACATGAGTTTCGTTATGTATAATACACTTTCACTGAAAGTGTATTATACATGTATAATGTATAATACACTTTCACTGAAAATGTTCCATTACTGATTTCAGAATAATCCTTGTAATTATTATGATTATTGTTTTTCTTCTCTCCTCCTCCTCCTCCTTTTTTCTTCTTCTTCTTCTTCTTATTATTATTATTATTATTATTATTAGTAGTAGTAGTAGTAGTAGTAGTAGTAGTATTAGTATTATTGTTATTATTATTATTATTATTGTTGTATATTATTATTATTATTATTATTATTATTATTATTATCATCATCATCATCATCATCATCATCATCATCATCATCATATAAGTACTACTATTACTACTTATATTATTACTACTACTGCTGCTGCTGCTGCTACTGCTACTGCTACTGCTGCTGCTACTGCTACTGCTTCTGCTACTACTACTACTACTACTGATAACAACCGTAACAATAATAATAATATTATTAATTATAATAATAATAATAATAATAATAATAATGATAATAATAGTAGTAGTAGTAGTAGTAGTAGTATTGGTATTGTTATCATGATCATTTTTAATAGTATTACTGTATAATGATAATAATAGTGATAGATTTTAATTCAACATACCAATTCCATGATAATGATTATAATACTAATGAAAATACCGATAATGTAAATAAGAAAGAAATTGATGATTGTAATAATTCACAAGATAACTTTCATTATTATTATTATTATTATTATTATTATTATTATTATTATTATCATTATTATTATTATTATTGTATTGTTTTAATCAGTAGCAATAATAGAAATTGTTATAGTAACTTATGTTCTGCTTGAAAGATAGGTTTAAATGAGAGATGAATCAGGAGCCTTAAAAATAGGAGTTCGGCCTTGAAGCTGGCAGCCATGGTCCATGGGAAAGCAGGGCTGTTATACCATGTCAGTTTGTCAGTGTTGGCACTCTTGCATACCTGGAATTGATGAGTCATGGCCACTGGTTCTGTACATGGTTGCCAGTCTGGGGGGAATGAACGAGGGCGAGAGGCGACGGCTGATCATATATGGAGGAAATATAGATCGGTAACGAAGCTGCACAAACAATAAGTATTAGATTAAGAGCAGCAAATCAATTATTGATAATGATGAACGTAATCGTTTATAGTCCATTGTTTGCTATTGAGTAATGTTGATGTGAAGTGTTGTACAGTTGGTATGCGTGGTGGAATAGATTGATGAGGTAGACTGGGACAGAGAGGGACCGCAATGTTATCGGAGTGGTGGAGTGAGGCTAGGTAGCAGTGGCCAGGCAGCGTCGGGAAAGTTGGCAGCCCTGGTGGAATGATGAGAAAGGGCATGTGGAGAGGCGGATCATACATCTCTTTTTAGAGGTTGCCTGAGGTTGGTACAACTGAGTGAGTCTGATTTGTATTGTTAGGTTTATTACTGGTGGATTACAATAATGAAAGATTATTAATCCGCGCTATTAAATTAGTGGATCAACGTTATATATATATATATATATATATATATATATATATATATATATATATATATATATATATATATATATATATATATATATATATATATATATATATATATATATATATATATATATATATATATATATATATATATATATATATATATATATATATATATATATATATATATATATATATATATATATATATATATATATATATATATATATATATATATATATATATATATATATATATATATATATATATATATATATATATATATATATATATATATATATATATATATATATATATATATATATATATATATATAGTGTTATGACCATCAATTAATATCGACAACTTAGAGTGATGAGATTGGCAATCATGAAAAATAGTGTTGCGTAAAGAGTGTTCGCGGTAAAGTTGGCAATCTTGGGAAGCTAGGCGGCGGCGGGCTGCGCGTAGGTTGGTACCGCTGTAAGGCGTCTGTAGCGGGAAGGTTGTCAGACCTGAGGCGAGCCAGATGTGGCTGCGGAGAGGTTGGCAGACTTGGGGATAGCGTCCCCCAACAAGGCGCTAGGCGGCACACCTCTCCCTCTCAGCTCGACTCTCGCCTCTCAGTCAGTTGAACTGGTGGTCTTTGTGCGGGTAGCGCGGGTTGGCGCCACCGTTACCTGATTGAGTGTTTCGTGTGTATTTAGTGTTAGTGGGTTCTCCATTCCAGCGATTCCAGGCAAGTGTGACGTCACCGTTGCTGTGGACACCTTTCATCTGATAGGGATGTTGCTTTGTGGATTACAAACCTATGACTGGCAGCCATGTTAGTGTTAAACGTGAACGTGGTAAACGACATTGTCAGACATAACCAGATATGAAAACTGCCAGTGCGCATGCGCCGACCTGTTACTACCATAACTGGTGTCAGTCTGCACCCTTTATTATTGTAAAACATATCCCTTCCTTGACAGATTAACAGGAATCCTGGAAAGTTTTTTTTTCCAAACTGCTGTAATTAATGTAGATTTCGGATGTTATGAAACTATTCGCATGTAATGTGCATGTTAATGCTTGCCTCCTCCTGCTTCCCACATTGATGAGTGGGGGAACAATGTAAGCTTGATCCTTGCTCTCCCAGCGGTTCTCCCCAGTAGCTAACAGACCATCGCGCTCCCATAACCAGGCGGTCGACCCCAAGTTATTTTTAAGCTACGTAGATGTCACATGTTTCGTGTATTGCTTACAAGCTGTGATGAACACTGCTGTTATCGACACTGACATGCATTTCATGTGAATGGAATTTATTTTGTTGATTGCAATTTAGTATTTTATAATAGGCGTTGTATGAAAGATTTGTATACAATCATGTCTTATGTTTGCTCACTGCTTATAGTGTTTCGGGTCGAGGAGCATGAGTTGGCGCAAACTGATTGGCCAGACTAGAAACACTGCCAGCCGCATTCTTAACCACTTATGTCGACTAAAATCGAAAGGAGTACAGACTGAATCTTCACCTTTTGCATGGTGGTCCCTTCAGTGAGGACTGAGGAGGATATGCCATTACTAATACCAACGTGCTTTGAGATTTACCCTGCTTGATATTTCTGAAACCAACACGTATTAAGGCGTTCCCTAACCAACCCTTGACTCTGGACACCGGAAAAGCTTAGATTCGTAGTTATACCCAGAGCAAATGCAGGCAATATTTAGTGAGGCTGCTTTTATGTTGTTGCCTCTGTTCACTCAGTAAAGGAAAGGTGCGAAACGTGAGTTACAATCTGACAATTTGGCAATTCAACGAAGATAAGCTATAGCTTACCGTGATGTAGCTTAACATCAGTTTGCTCTCCCCCAGCAAATTGATAGGTGAATCGTAAAGTTTGCTGCTGAAAATGATAATAGTGTGTGCACATTATGTATATTCTGTAGAGCATTTAATGTCTTATTACATGTATGTTCACTCTTCTATTAGATTATTTGTTACTGAATTCCAGCTTGTCATTGTGTCTATTAAATAACAGCATTATATTGACTTTTATTGAAATAATATAGTACTATAGTGACTTACGAAAACAGTATAGTACAAACCAGTACCCCTCTTAATTTAAGGCACCTCAGATTTGTGGCGTCAGTCAACAACCAGTGTCAATTTTGGTAGCGTGTTGGAGAATTACGGTAAGGCATCGAAGACTTGCAATGCGAAAATCAACTTATCAATCAATCAATCAATCAACAACTTAACCAACTTTTTAAAGACTTCAGTCAAGGCGGGTTCACACGTGCCAATTTGTGACTGAAATTTTATGTCGGTAGAGTTTCCGACTCAAAATCGGTGCCTAGTTACTGGAGAAACCAGTCGCAAAACAAAACCGGCATGTTGGTGTTGTTACATGTTGGTCTTGCTAGTCGATTTGCGACTTTATTTACGTCGTGACGTCACGGAGTAGTCACGGAGTAACCTTTGAAAATGTGGTCTCCAGGTATATATATATATATATATATATATATATATATATATATATATATATATATATATATATATATAAAGATGATGTTAGACTTGTTGAGGGGAAAATAACACATTTGGACACCATAAATGAATTAGAGTAAAAAAAAAAAAAAGTGCGCAAATCGTCGTTCGACGAAATAGATGCAACTGTACAAGAAGTGTTTCCCTCAATGGTGGATGTTGTTGGAGGTGAGGATTGAAGACTTGTCAGGATTAATTTGATCGCAATTATGCATAGTCGTCTTAAGATTAACAATTTTCTTATGAGAAATGTGGGCAAATTTAGAGTGTGGTAGACACTCCTTTCTTTCTTTCTACGTAGCCCGGGACGTATCCACAGGCATTTTCTTTCCTGTTCACTCTTCCGGTACGCTAATAGAAGAGCAACCACAGCTTCAGCATCGTCACTGGAGGAAGACATCTTGGCGATTAGTTGTTTGTTTACATTCACTTCCCGCTAAGGCGCCAACTATATAGTCGATACTTTCCAGTTGCTACGTGTGACACTTTCTGATTAGAAAGGATGAGTCGGAAATTTTACCGACGTAAAATTTCAGTCGTAAATTGGCACTTGCCCTTAGGCTACCTGCAGCCCTTGTCTTTTGAAAGGGGCAGATTTCTTACTTTCTTTTTCCAGTAGCTCCCATATAGATAAGTATCCATTGTATATCCGAAAAGCTCCAGTCTAGTGCAGCTCCCAACATTACTTTTCTAGCTAGTGATAAGTATAAAGGCGGGTTCACACGTCGATCTGCGACTGAAATTGCAAGTCGCTAGAAGTATCAACTGAGCCCTTCTAGTCGCAACACGTTCAGACTTAGCTATTGGGAAGTATCAGCTGGTTGGGGATGTGAATGTAAACAAACAGCTACCAAACAAGATGTCTTCATCTGGTGACGATGACGATTGGGATCAAATTAAATCATCACAAATATTCAGTCCTCACCTCCATCAACACCTTGCATAGCGGGAAGCAGTCATCGGAGAGGGGCAGCTGTCTCATCAAACGCCAATTTGCCTAAACTTTTTTTTGCTGTAGAATTAACTTTTAGGATCCCAGATGTGCTTTTTCCCTCACCATCTCCAAAATCTCTACATCGATGAAACATTTTCGAACCTTTCTCCGTGACGTCACGGCGTAAACAAAGTCGCAAATCGACGGAACGAGACCAACATGTTGGTCTTGTTTTGCGATTGTTTTTTCCAGTCAAACTCTATAGACTTGCAATTTCAGTTATAAATTGACACGTGAGAACCCGCCTTAATCATAGGATAACTGTTATCTTTCACATGATCTTGTTACAGTGTAATTATTCGGTAAATGGCCTACTGAGTAGTAATAATAATTGCTTCGGCCGTAGTGGTTTTGGTAATGTCTTGCTGTAATAAAATGTCCCTCATATTTGTAGTCTTCAGATGAATGTCAGCACTTTTGAATTGTGATTATATAATTAAAATTGAGGTCAAATGGTTGACCAGTGTGCAGCAGTTTGGTCGTAATAGGTCCTCATTCACCCATAGAATCGTTACCAGAAAATAAATCAGAGCAAAGAAAGCCAACATAGAGACAGACCAATAAGTTGACAAAAGGAATCAATGCATCATCTGAAAGGAGCACTAAAAGATACACTTATGGTGTGCGGTGATCACTTACATGGAAAGAAAACTACCTAGACCAGTGGTTCCATAACTTTTTTTCTGTCATTTCCCGCTTCACCCAGTTCAACTCTCCAGATGTCCCCCTTCATGTGTACTCGTGTACCACCACTCCCTTCCCCTCAGACCTCTTGCTTTACCTAAACGTGAATCAAACCTGGTAGATACGGCGCCACCCATCCACAACAGACTCTCTCTCTCTCTCTCTCTCTCTCTCTCTCTCTCTCTCTCTCTCTCTCTCTCTCTCTCTCATGAGAATATCCATCTGAGATTTTTTTTTTTTTTATTACTAGTAGGCGGAGTGATTATTTCCTCCCTGATGGCTTTAAATTTCCTCGCATGGGGAATTTTTTCTTAGTTTTGGAAAAGTAAACAAACAACCGACGCAGGGGAAGGCAAGGAACGATGTGATAATTTTCGGTCAAAGATATTCCAAGTTCGCTAAGGAGAGAGAGAGAGAGAGAGAGAGAGTGTGTGTGTGTGTTCTACTTGTTGATAGAATTCTAACTTACTGGAATATTCTTGCCATGTTAATGGTTCCATAAGTGGTCATCTATTTCTTGCAACTCATTTCATAGTTATGGGAGCGCTCGTGCTGTTCCCTCCTGTGATTTGTGTTTACATAGTGTGTGGAACATATCCAGTACTTTTCAGGAATGTCAAGTTTTGGAAGAGTGAAAAGTGCTACCTATAGACTGGTGAGTGGGGGGGAGATTACGTGAGGCCAAGAAACACCTCACTTCACGGGGGCAGGGGGAGGAGACGGTAACGACTGGACATCCAAGGTCAACCATAACTCCACTTGGCATCTTGGATTACAGTAATTGCGGGCTGGGGCTTAATTCCTTTTCTCTCTTCAGCAGTTTCTCAGTTTTTCAATAGAGTAGTTAATGATCATTACATTTCTAAAGCTTACGCCACTTCTGTAGTTTTTCATCCATTCATTCTCTTCCCAACCATTAATCATTCTTATTTTCTATCAAGTATACCTAAGTACATTCTCGTAAACAGGGCACTCACGTATGTCGATATTTCAATTATTGGAATTTCAGCAGAAAAAAAAAAAATCGTCGATTATGATAGCATCGTCTGCTGTCAATTTGTTTCTGCGCACCCTTTATCATCCTCTGTCACCAAGTTTGTCGAAAGAGTCCGTTTATTCATCAGATTAGCTTGGCAAGTGTCGGTAACATACATACACACACACACAAAAAAAAAAAAAAAAAAAAATGCTACAAGCGGAGTGCTCCAAGAACGGTACAAGGATCCACACCGTTTCTGCAAATTCCAAGATTTTGATATGGAAACGGAAAGATGCACATACACATGTGATACCCCGGTTTGTATTGGATTGGAGGATGCCTCGGACCTTGTAGGCCAAGGTGAGGATTCCTGTTAAGCCACACCAAGCCATCCTGGGGGGTGTAAGGTAGCTGTTTCACATAGCATCATCGATCGGCTCAGGCGCAAGAGAGCGCCTCGATGCTGACACAGCGAGAAACGTGAGTTAGACGCGTAGTACTTAGCAACACCACACAGTCAAGTCCTCAGTGCCTCATGTTAGTAAACAGGAGAAAGAAGACACTTCATTGTAGTGCAACAGTATCCCAACCATTATTCACCCATTGTCCCATTTTCTATCCCTACCTTCACTCATTATCTCTCACATTAGAAGAAAAAAAAAAAAAAATGCAGCAACATGTATATAGCAATCTGAAAGATCTATTGTATATATACTTGTGAAAAGGAAATAGTTGTTAAAATAATATATGCATTGGTGATGCATCGCATTTTGTATCAATAATGTTGTTCAAATCGACACTGCATTCACTTTTTGATATTTTAGAAAAAAAAGTTGCCACAGAGTGATCAAACTTACCTTGCCCCATCCAAGTTGAACACACAACCTTCCATCGCAACCACTGACCGCTATTGTCGCGTAATACCAGACAGCAACCCGCACCTCTGGAGTTCCCACTCTTTGTGACCTGTCCAATACTTGTGCGAGACGGTCCCTTTCACATTTAACACGGATCACGGTATCACCCAAAGTTTTACCATTTATCAATACATTTGTGATATTCATATTTTGCAGAGAAGCAAATAAATTTGACTGAAAAGGACAACTTCAGTCTGTCTCAATCATTCTATATTGAGTCTTTTGTTTATTTATTGGCTACCCAGTCACACCTTTACCCGATAGAATAAATCAAATTACTCGACTTTGGGTAATTCTTCCCGAGTTTGAAAGCCCTGTTCTAGTTCAGGTTGAAAGACCCATGTTGACCTAGAGTGTAATACAAGCTTCTTCTTTACTTGCGATTAAATAGTATATTTTACCACGAAGAGCCTCATAACATCCATTACTTCTATTGTTGTTTGGACTTTCCTTGCTTTTTCGTAGTCTTTCCTGTGATTCATAAGAACGTACGTACGTATCATTCTAGCTGTTTCTGGAACTCGGCACTAAGGGAAATTACATTCCTTAACAACGCACGGTATATATATATATATATATATATATATATATATATATATATATATATATATATATATATATATATATATATATGTGTGCGTGTGTGTGTGTTTATGCAGCGATATCTTGAATTTTTTGTATAGTATCATGGCCATAGATAAGACGATAATGCATTAATTGGGAGGTGATGCAGCCCGTAATCAGCATCCTTTAAAATAACTTTTATATACCTTCCTTTGTTCAGAAACACTACCTGTGACTGATGCGATGAACTATTTATAACATTCTATCATTTACATATAAATCCACCATAACCTTTTGAAAGTAGCGAAGCCAGTGTTTGTCTGAAACGTGGCGTGCACCATGGTGCCATGGCTGGGGTTACTACTCGTACAATTAGCCAGTGAAGTCCAGAGGATCTTTGGTTGATGTCTCCTGTTACATTACTGAAGAAGATTAATTTAGTTAGTTTGAAGTGCGTATTAGGTATTTTTAAATGTTTTAGGTATTTAAGGAATAAGGGATAGACTAGCAATTTTCTTCCTGTGATGAAGTCTTTAACAACAACAACAACAATAATGACTACTACTACTACTACTACTACTTCTACTACTACTACTACTACTACTACTACTACTACTACTACTACTACTACTACTGCTGCTGCTGCTGCTGCTGCTGCTGCTGCTGCTGCCGCGGGTCATGCTTACATCGTGTAGCATACGGTCCTTATGGTTTTCGCACACCACCAGGCATTATATGATTGTGTTGTAATCACCTAGAACGTCGTTATTAATGCATACAGCTATTTATAAAATTGTACAACTAATGTACAACTTACTGCGGCTACTACTACTACTACTACTACTACTACTACTACTACTACTACTACTACTACTAAAAACTCCTTCAGTAGTGGGACGCGTTTTTACCATGGATGATTTTGGCCATGATTACGATTTTATTTGCATTAGGAACCGTTTGTGGAGGTCAAAAGATTAATGGCCAGAGTCTTCACTATTTTAATCACCGTACAAAGTTTCTGAAGTTGTATAAAATCGATAAATAGTAAGCAGAACATGGAAACGCATCATGGTACTTTTGGGGTAGTGGAGTATAATGATGTAGATCACAATACAGTGGTTTAAGCTTGGTTTATTGTGATGCTCTTTGACATATTCTCTCTCTCTCTCTCTCTCTCTCTCTCTCTCTCTCTCTCTCTCTCTCTCTCTCTCTCTTGTGCCCCAGTCTCACAGTCAGGCCACATCTTGAACAGTAATGAGTGTTGGTGCGTAAATGGAGTTAACAGTATTCTATCTTATATACGAAAAACCTAATTTTTTTTAGATATTCATTCGTATTGTTTTTGGAACACAGTTATTGCACCGCTTGTCTTACTAAGGACTATGGTGAACGTTGATAAAGATTACAACGTTTTCACACCAACACTTACACAGGGGCTGCCGGTATTTGTTATTGTGATATGAATATCGTAAGCGTAGTACGTTAACTTTTCTTTTTTTAATTTTTTTTGTTAATATCTTATACTGAATTTTCGTTAAAGTATTTTATATGCCTCTTCTGTACATGGAGCTCTAATTACCTGGTTCACGTAGATTAGGCAGAGGTGGAAGGCCTACCATTTCTTAAGTAGCCCCGCCAGAAAGCCGCGTTTAGAGGAGGAAGACTATATAGTTGCCCGGTAGCGTTCTCCCATTAACCCTAGCGGTGCCATTATGACCTAAGATGTTGCAGCACCTAATGGAATAATCTCTCTCTCTCTCTCTCTCTCTCTCTCTCTCTCTCTCTCTCTCTCTCTGCCAAACTATGAGCGCGGTTCTCGTTGCCATGAATTGCCACACTTCTCCATAATTTTATTTGGTATCATGGATATAAATTGTTCATTCTACCTATTTTTAGTATGAATTTTCAAAGTTGTTACTATTTTGTAATTACCAGTAATGTGTGTGTGTGTGTGTGTGTGTGTGTGTGTGTGTGTGTGTGTGTGTGTAATAATAATAATAATAATAATAATAATAATAATAATAATGATGATGATGATAATGTTTATTAGTAATTGCAGTACATGCATACTGAAAAGATACATATGGGATTGAGGGAGACTTAAGATTAAAACCTTAACTTAGCTGTGTGTGTGTGTGTGTGTGTGTGTGTGTGTGTGTGTGTGTGTGTGTGTGTGTGTGTGATTCACTGTGATCTTCTGCAGTATCTGACGAGACAGCCAGACGTTACCCTACGGAACGAGCTCAGAGCTCATTATTTCCGATCTTGGGATAGGTCTGAGACCAGGCACACACCACACACCGGGACAACAAGGTCAGAACTCCTCGATTTACATCCCGTACCTACTCACTGCTAGGTGAACAGGGGCTACACGTGAAAGGAGACACACCCAAATATCTCCACCCGGGCGGGGAATCGAACCCCGGTCCTCTGGCTTGTGTGTGTGTGTGTGTGTGTGTGTGTGTGTGTGTGTGTTTGTTTCACTGTTTGATCTGCTGCAGTGCGTGTGTGTGTGTGTGTGTTTCACTGTTTGATCTGCTGCAGTGTGTGTGTGTGTGTGTGTGTGTGTGTGTGTGTGTGTAATTCACCTCGGTCGTCTGCTGGTCATCCTAGCCAGTCTTCCCCATTACGGAGCGAGCTCAGAGCTCATGGACCGATCTTCGGGTAGGAATGAGACCACAACACACCACATTCCACACACCGGGAAAGCGAGGCCACAACCCCTCGAGTTACATCCCATACCTATTTATTGTTAGGTGAACAGGGGCCACACATTAAGAGGCTTGCCCATTTGCCTCCCCGCTTCCCGGGACTCGAACCCGGCCCTCTCGATTGTGAGTCGAGCGTGCTAACCACTACACTACGCGGTGTGTGATTCACCTCGGTCATCTGTTGATCACCAAGCCAGTCTTTCCCATTACGGAGCGAGCTCAAAGCTCATAGACCGATCTTCGAGTAGGACTGAGACCACATAACACACTCCACACACCGGGAAAGCAAGGCCACAACCCCTCGAGTTACATCCCGTACCTATTTACTGCTAGGTGAACAGGGGCCACACATTAAGAGACTTACCCATTTGCCTCGCCGCTTACCGGGATTCGAACCCGGCTCTCTCGATTGTGAGTCAAGCGTGCTAACCACTACACTACGTGGTGTGTGTGTGTGTGTGTGTGTGTGTGTGTGTGTGTGTGTGTGTGTGTGTGTGTGTGTGTGTGTGTGTGTGATTTACCACGGCCGTCTGCTGGTCACTCAGCCAGTCTTCATTACAGAGCGAGCTCAGACCTCATAGCTCGATCTTCGAGTAGGACTGAGACCACAACACACTCTACACACCGGGATAGGAAGGCCACAACCGCTAGAGTTACATCCCATACCTACTTGCTGCTAAGTGACATGGTCCATACATTGCCGCTCCTGGGACTCGAACCCGGATCATCTCGGTTGTGAGCCGAGCGTACATATTAACCACTACACTATGTGGTGTGTGTGTGTGTGTGTGTGTGTGTGTGTGTGTGTGTGTAAGGGTGTAACTGTCTTTTCACTTCATTTTTGTAAACAGTTATGAATAGATTTTTCGATAAAAGTCGGTAAACAAATAAATTAAAAATAAGTATTTAAGTGACAATCGTTATTTATCATCGTTGATTGATCAGTTTAACTTGAACAGAATAATTTTAACTTATTCAGCAGTTCCTACACACACACACACACACAGTCTATGAGCTCTGAGCTCGCTCCGTAATGGGGAAGACTGGCTGTGTGACCAGCAGGCGACCTAGGTGAATTACAAACACACACACACACACACACACACACACACATCACATTTGTCGCCCTGCTGTCCTAACTTTTGTACAGTACATCACCCCAACTTGACCCCAACATCCCCACCCATCTAGACCGTGAGGGTTTGCCCTGCTGGGACGCGCGCGGTGGTGCCAAACGTACGAATGGCAATCAAGTGCGCAATACCTAAGTTGGACTCTTAGAAAGGAAACATACAACTTGACTTTAGTGTTGCCCATCTCCCATTCTATTTCGGTGGCCGCGAGACTTCATTCCGTATGATTTGGGCTGCTATAAACCGGGGTCACCCTTCAGTGAGGAGAGGTCATGTGGGATGATCACCTTCCTTTCTGCATGGAGTAGTTTGTGGGCTTTTACCATTCCTCCTTGTACTATTTTACGATTGCTAACGTCATGATAACATACACAAACACAACGGAAGCTGTGATAAGCTAGTAGGCCTATACGTGAATTTCTATGCATATGTACTATTGCCATATTGCCATCCTTGGGTAAATAAGAAAAATTAATGTCCCTATGAATATGATGTTTTTTTTTTCTCTCCTTTTTTTACACTATTCGTATAGAACAGCGCTTCCCAACCTGGGGTGCTAGTACCCCCTGGGGGTGCTGAAATCAATTATAGGGGGTGCTGGGAAGTGATGCACACACTTCACTTTCTTTTATCCTTCTAATAAGATATTAACTAGGGGTGGTGGACTACTTAGACATGACAACAGGGGGTACTATTGTCGGGAAAGGTTGGGAAACGCTGATATAGAAAAATCAAATATTGGTATAATATGATTATTGGTGTAGTAGTGGCTGCTAGTGGGTATAGTTTGGGAGGTAAGCGGTTTAATTGGGTGTGGCCAGAAATAAATTAAGCATATTTCGGTGTTTATATTTGGGTTGTCATGCTAGGTGTCTGAAGTTGCAGAAAATAATCCCCCTTCATTTCCCACTGGGGCAGATCTACCCATGATCAGACCACGTGCTAAACCCAAGGGCTTTGACCTTCATGTGTAGACTGGTGTAAAATAAGTGGAACAGGCACATCCTTAATATAACTGAAATGTATATTATGGAATGAGTATCAAGGAAGTATATGCCACAGAAGAGGTAGACATAAATTTCAACGGCTGGGTCAGGGCTACCAACCCTGCCGCGAGCGTAGCCCAGCAGCCAATCTTGCCGTTGCGCGAGCATCGGATTTTTAGTTAGTAGTGGATACCAATTGTTTTATTGATTTTGATATTTGGCACCAAATTGGGTATTTATGCATTCTTAGTCTTATTATTTTTTTTCTGGCCTTGATTATTATATTTCCATATTTTAATTTTGTGTTGTAAATATGGTTGAAAGTAGTTATAATTAAATGATGCAGTAGAATAATGACCACATTTTCAATGAGTAATTAAAATTTTATTCAATTATTCTTGCTAATATGATAATTTATGGGTGTGTTGCGGGACCGTTCAATCTTAGCCAACAACACAATAGTGGAAGTGTTGCCAATTTGGTGCACCATGATTAAGGGTGAACAGGGAAAGAAAGCGGAAATGTGTTGCTGGAACCATTCGTCGCGCTCTCATGTACCGCCAGCAACTCAAAAGTGAGCGTGGGTGTGTTGCGGGAACAGCCCAGCACGCCCACCCTCCAAGCCTCGCGCAGGGTCCCGCACGCACCCTCACCCCCATTTCTCCTCCCCTTCCCTGCTTCGTCCCTCCTCTCCCAACCTCCCTCGCCTTTATACTGTTGCCGTCTTGATGGGCTCCACAACACCCGAGTGTTGTGAGTTTTCTGTGTTGAAATATTGAGTTGCTGTTTATATGTATTTGTTTTCTATGGTGGAGCAGCACATGCTACAAGTGTATGATAAACTTCCATCTGGTGTTTCATATATGCCTTAGAATTAGCTTATACAAGCAGTGTAGAGTCAAGTGTGTTGCATTTGTGTTGTAGCTAGCTGGTTATTATTATAGTATTGTTGGTTTATTCCGGACGTTGGTTCTGATTCTGTTTTGCGGGTGGTGGTGATATAGTGAATGAGTCACACTTGTATTTTGCCTGCACTATACGACTTGTAGGGCGTTTCATCGATCTATCAATAACTCGTTAATTTTTGTGTTTTAAAGTGATTTGGTGAATGATAGTATCATAGTTATGGCTCTCTTATTCACGTACAAACTTAAGGTGATTAATTATATTTTAGTCGTTAGAGCAAGGTTGTAGGGAATATATAGTGATGTTTCGCCCAGATGTAGAGATGGTGGTGTTACTGGTGTACGCTTACATAAGTGTTTCAAATTGTAATTATGTTGCACGTTATTGTTAGTGTTTCAATGTGCGGTAATGTGGTAATGATCAGAACAAGACTGTGATGATGGTCTTTATAATAGTTGTCACTGGTTGACAGTATGGTGATGCTTGAACGCCGTGGTGGGGGTGGTAGTCAGTATCAGACCAAGATTGCACAGCTGAAGCTCTACCCTCACCACAACAAAACATCCCGTGGATAGAAAATGGAAGTATTTAACGTGTTTGCTACAATTACAACGTAAACGAGAAATACGAATAATTAGGCATCAATAGACCATCAGTAAACGGTACCGATTAAACGGTTCTGTTGATGTTTATAAACGGGCATAGAAAATGTGATAGCGCCCAGCATTAGACAACCACTCCTTCCCCTCCCTCTCCTGCTGCACGACCAATGGGAAGCCTTGAGGAGAGTCACGTGACCAGCCACTCTTACCCATAATGCCAGTTTGTCTTGAGCTGTGAGAGGTGGTGGACTGCGCGCGCTGTGCTCTCTCATCATGTTACTAGTCATCCTTGTGTGAATGTTGAACCCTTGGGATTACCACTTTCTTTCTTCCGTAAGTGTAGATTGTTTGTGTTGAAGCAACGGGAACGTTTTTTCCAGCCGCCCGTTGCCGGCGGATGGCAGGAGAAGCAGTCCACTCTCCCGTTTGTTTTGGTTTTCTGTTGACGCATGCGCAGTGGCCTTGTCCGGCTAGTCATGCTTTATACCCTACTGTATGCATGATAGGAGGTAGTTGTACACTGCTCTTGCGTTCATTTGTTGGCAGTGTCATTATGTTAGTACGGATTCCATTGTACGAGCTTTGGTGTTGGTAAACTGGTTAACAATGATGTTCAAGTGGTGAAGGTTATAAATCACACCCACTGCATAGTGTAGGTGTAGTGTTTAGCGGGCTCGGCTTAACCATGAATTCATGGATTCAAATTCCGGGCGCGGCAAGGCAAATGGGCGAGATGCTCATTATGCAGTCCCTGTTCACCTATCAGAAAGTAGGTACAGGATGTAACCCGATGGTTGACCAGTTGACGTTTATGTGTAAACGAAGGACACAATGGAAAGGTGTTCATTTATAACTCGCATGTTTGCTTGTAAATGTTATGTAAGTCGATAAAAAACATGTCTAAAGGCAGAACATTCTGCCACTTATATCAAACATAATAGTTAAGTAACTTTTCTTACAATGAAAGGCTTAATAGATATACGTTTTGCGTTGTAGATACAATATTAACCAAGAACATGTCTTATCCACAGGCCTGCGGGGTACGAGGTGCAGTGCAGCTGATGGTAGAGCGAACATAGGAGTGGTGTTAAGTGGCAGTAGCAACGTCCTCGCTCTGTCTGTCTCCACCCTCCTCGATCCATTCCCCCTTATCCCGCTCACACCTGCTCCGTCCGCCCCTCTCCCACTCCACCAGCCATGAAGGATGTAGACACTGCCGGCGCTCCCATGATATCTGTTCCCGCTGGGGTTTTGAAGGAGTTCATGTCTCCAGCTAACTCCAGAACACCGACTCCACCTCTGCAGGCCTCATCATCCACAATCACCACGTCTTCAGACACCACAACTATGTCCCCCGCCCAGTCACCGTCCCTGGCCACCACCATCACCAATGGGCCTGGCACACCAAATACCACAAACACTAATAATGGTATTGTTAAGAGCAGAACACCCACCCCTACCCCCACCTCTAGAACAGCATCTCCAGTCTTGGCGCTGCCCATTTCGAAAAGTTCGGTCACTTTAAGGTCAGCGACTGTCCCTATTCATATTAACGGAAAGACGGAATTGAAGAACGAGGAGGAGGAAGGGGGGGAAGAAGGGGAAGGGGAGGAAGAGAACAAAGATGAGAAGAATATTGTCACATTGAAAAAGGAGGAGGTTGAGGAAAGCATGGACTCGACGGAGGTCAAAAGCGACACCACAAGTACTATGGTAAATGGCACAGGATCTCCACAGCTACCTTCATCTGTGTCATCCACCACCTCTACCACGCCATCTCCAGCCCAAGTTACGGTGGGGATGAAGAGACCTAGTGAAGACGAGGGCAACAAACCAGACCTTAAGAAATTCCGAGTGGTCTCCTCTCTCAATAAGCACGGATTTAAGGTAAATGTTATATTGTTTTCATATGACTGATTTAAACGTCTCGTAACCTATAGCCTTCCTTCGCTCCTGATTTAGGCTTCTCGCGCTCCCAATAGCTTCCTTCTACACACTTCTTCATAAGCTAGCGTGGTGTGGTGACTAACTGTACTTACCTTCCCCTTCCCTTCCCTTTCCTATCCGCACCATCATCTATCAATTAAAGAAGTGAGTGGGCTTATACATGGTTTTCATACTGACTGATGAAAACGGAAATATATTTAATCCGTCCTGTAAAATGTGGCACTTTGTGATTGTCAAAATATAGTTGTGGATTGCTATTTTATTCTTATGTTCACATTTTTAGAGAGGAAACTACTTGATGGCTGTCCAATGCATGTTATGGGTTTATCAAACCTTGAAAAACTTATTTGCTTGTAGCCATCCATGACGTGAGCGTAATGAGATGCGAAATCTACAGTACACCTATACTTCTTGTGTGAATGACGAGTGATAGTTTATTTTCAGGCAGAAGTATGTTGATTTAGTATACACATTGATTGTCACTTGTCTGACTATCGATGCCAATTGTCAGATGGTTGATTTGGTATTTTACTTTTTTTTTGTGGGTACCTCTTGACTAAACGATTGCTTTGTCTTACAATCCTGTACTATGTATTACAACTGTTTCCTTAGTAACGTATACGTGAATTTTTTATTCATTTTTTTTTCATGCTATAGGTATCCATTGACAACCGATAGCTGTCTTGATGGTCATCAGCATCATTATTATTATATGCGCGTACAAGGTTATCGTTTATGTGGAAGTAATTTTTAATAACTGCTTTTTGTTTGGATAGAAGGGACAGTTTTGAAATGACCTTTTCCTGGCATGATAGAATATTTATTTACCATAGTTAGCGATAGATCAGTAATACATAGATATATGATGATTTACGTGAGATGCAGTATTGTGATTTCAGTATAATAATAAGGGCATCCCTTACCTGGCAACACTGGAGTAAGGAGAGGCGGCGGGAGAGAGGGGAGGGACATGGGTTATGGGGGGGCTGGGGGATGGGGGGAGCGGGAAGAGTGGAAATTGACGCTGGTGGTGCGGCGGGAGCTGCGCGATGAGGCTGGGGGTGCTCGCCGGTCGGCACCGTGTTTGGTGACTGGTGTGGTGGTTTGTTGGTTTGATTATGCGTCGACATTTCCGCAAGAAACAGTTAAGGGTAATGGCTGCCCACGCACGCCGGATAAAAGCTCGCAGAAGAAGGGAAATGCGGGAAAATAGTATAAATACAACCTCCATTGTTCCACGACCCCAAGACACAGTGGACTCCAGCGGGGCAGTAGTTCTACCTCCTCCGGTATATGAGCTCAAGGTTTGGGGTACTAGTCTTCCGTAGTGACTGTGCTGAAGTAGTGGCGGCCCCCAGTGCTGCACAAGTGTGAGGGCGCGTACCTTGTATTCAAAATGAGTCGAGATCAAGGACATGTTTACCACTAGTAATTTGAGTGGGTACGGTGCTTGCGTGTAGTATTGAATGCTTTGGGAAGACTTGGTGCTCATTACAATATCAGCGTGGCAGTGATTACTAGACGACGTGAATTGTTTCTTAGTTTATGTAATGTAGACCTTTTGAAAATGTAATCGAAATTGGCGCCAAATGAGACGGGGAAAATATCCCCAAGTGATAAGGCTCGCTTTTAGTCAGTGAGCGAGCATAAAACACTCACTGGGCTAGAAAGTATCTTGCTTCCATCATTGTCAGTGATGCAGATTGTGCCACAGTATTGATGTAGCTTTATTGTAGCTTAACGGAAGTAATTTAATGCTTTGCTTGTTTGATATATACGATTATCAGTGGTTTATGCATTTATTAGCTTGGGTGATATCTCTTTAAAGATGAGTAACCGAGACAAGGCAACTTGATGCCGCTAACTAAAAAGCTAAAATTCAAGAATTTACAAATATTTTGCATGGAGCTTTCTCTTTCAAACTGTTAAATCAATCGAATATATTTAAGTAGGTATACATTTTATTTGAAATATTGCCCTGGGTAGTCTGATTCTTTTTGAAAGACGAGAAAAAAAAGTGGTTATGATCTTCTAATGGATTTTCCACTAACATTTCCAGTTTTCATATTGCAAAATGAGTACTACACACCACACCAGAGTAGGTGGACAAGTTGGATTATTAGATATTCATTTGTAACTGCTTTTCATAATTGTATTCTTATATGCACATGTTATATCCTTTCTGAGAACCAGTAAATATTGAAAATTCTTTTTGAGTGAAATTAAACAAATCTGAAAAGTGTTTTGTGCAAAGCAGTTTGCTTTCAAATATTGCACATGGTTGCTATTATTGTACATTGTTGTCTGATATTATAATATGTCATGAGTAGTCCAAACCATCTCATGTAAGAAGGTACTGGACCTTAAAATTGATGATGCTTTCATATACCAGAAGCCTTAGTCAAATTTACCTAGGGTCACCCTGAGCCTGGTGCACCCAGACCACTGAGTAAATGATGAAAAGCAACCTCACTCGGCATTAACCTACATTTTAGTGCATATCTTGTCTATTACTGTCATTAATTTTTCAGGCTGTACATCAGATACTAGTCATCTGTCAGATAATGTCAGTGTTGATGCTCATGACTGATTGATGTTTACATACAGTTCTCCAATGTGAGCCTATTTTACTTAATTATTTAACCATGTTGCTATTGAAATATGGAATTTAACATAACTAGCTAGACCCATGCTATCATGTCTGTTTGGATGAAAAATTAATAGATATAGTGAAAGTAAAGAAAGTAGGGATTTTAAATTTGTAGTATGTCAAGTAGCCTGAAGGTGGATTCATGAAATGTTGTGGTATTGAGTGAGATGAGTGTTTAATGTAAATTGCAAGCATATTGACCTAAATGAATGTGTTGCTTATGTAGTGTTACACCACCCAAAGTAGCCTGCTCATCTAAATAATTTCCCATACCTGAGTAAGAGTGTATAATAGTGTAGTGAATGAAGTGAATAGCAAAGGAAGACCTTCAGTAAGGTTCTGTTCAGGAGGATGGAGAGGTAGAGCATTGGAGAGAAAGGGAAAGGTGATTGAGAGGATTAGACTCAAGGACAAGAAGTAATGAAACTCTGTCTATCATAGCCCTCCCTTTGCTTGGAGCAGTTATTAGATAGATTGATTGAAAAAAAAGTTGAGAAGACCAAGGTTCAAATGTAATACAAATGGATAGTTCTAAGAGTGGGCAAAAGTATGTGGGATCAAGTGTTTTGTGAAGAAAATTGTGAAAAATACTTGGGGAAAAGAAAAGAAAATGTATAGTTTAGGCTCTCTTTGTTTTTCCAGTTCCTTTAGAGACTACTTATTATGTATTATTGTACCATTATCTTTCTCATTGTCTTCATCCAAGTAAGCAAATACCACGTGTGTGTGTGTGTGTGTGTGTGTGTGTGTGTGTGTGTGTGTCTGTCTGTCTGTCTGTCTGTCTGTCTATGATTCTTCACTTACAGACAGTGCTAAGTTCATATACAGTCAACTCTTGATTAACTCGAGGGTCACATTCATGGAGACGTTGCAATATTCAAAATTGCGTAATTCAAACATAATTTTCCCATAGAAAACAATGGTAATGGGAGGTTTACCTTCCTGGCCAAAGGGAAAGTCTGCCTATTTTAGAGATTTTGTTAGTGAAACCTTAGAAAAACTTAAAATATCAATAGGTCATACAAATAATTAAAACATGCTCCTATCTGTGCATCATTCTTGTCCAGGAAATTAGAAAATTATTAATTTGACATGATTTTATGTGCCAGAAACATTATCCCATATTTATACATTTGTTATTAGTGTGTTTAATGAAATAAACCGAGTATAATTTGGTGGTGGTTGGTAACAGTGTTTGTTTACCGTCACCTCAGCTGATTGAACCATGCAGTCCAGACCACACTGCCTCACTGTTCCACTAGACAACATGGAAAATTTATGAAGAGAACCAGTCCTATTACTGCTGCAGGGCATGATTTATTAATAGACGATGAAGCAGGAAAAAGTGCTCCTAGATAATAGCACAGGTGGTTGTATAGTGGCCGTAACACAGGAGAGAATCACCACCTCCTTCAACTGTGCAGGCCATGGGAAGAGGACAGTTCACCAGCCATCTACATAAATGAGTACTTATCAAGCGATGAAGACATACAACTGATCATAAGCTAAGTAAAATTCTGATAGAAAACTTAGGAGATGGAGATGCGGTGATTGAAGCTGGCAGTGGTGATGATGATGTTGTTCCTGGGTTTAGTACCAATCACAGTTTTTGTAAAATAGACTGTGTGAATGACAACCTATATATATTCTTGTGTTTCTAGAATCAATTAGTTCACAAAAAAAAAAAAAAAGAAAAACTAATGATAATGGGTATTTAGGAAAAAATTATGTGAACCTAACAACAAAGACATGGGTCTTGGTTCATCTTCGCGGCAAAGGTAAAACCTTTATCATTGCCTTCCTGAGATGTGGGAAGGCAGCATTCGCTCTTAAGAATACCGATTTCTCCCGGATGGTATCCTTCAACTGACGAAGGTGGAAGGTATTGTTTAAGAATCCGGCCAAGAGTGTCTTCGGTGGTTCCCCACAGAAGCATCATGGGTGTGCGTGACATCATTGAGTCGAGTTAACCTGCATTAAATTGAATAAATTGCATTATTTGATCATATCTCCTTATATATCGTTGTATTAAATTGAAATGATGTTCAAACTTGCGTTAATGGAGAGTTGACTGTATAGTTGTGAGTTATTATGTGGAGATTGGTATCTTTTTATGTGGAAAGTAAATAATTGCAAGCATTGAGTTAAGATGATTGTTGAGAGGAAGTCAGAAAAATCCTTTTGGTAGAACTTGAATTACATAATGTGCATGCAGTACATCTCTCACTGTCTTTACTACTCCTCACTCTGTTTCCCTTGGCCCTCTCTCAGAATCGCAATATCACAGTCAAGGAGGTGAACAAGGCACTTGACCTTGAGTCCAAGAAGATCCAGGAGGCTAATAAGTGGAACAACCAGAGCCTTGTTACTCTGAGCCGAATCAAGAATGGTATTGCAGTGCTCAATGGGGAGAGACTTTCCAGCACAGACTCTCCCTCCCATTCTCCTTCTTCCACCCCGTCCCCCTCGCCCGCGATAGTTCAGGAAGGGGAGGATACCGCAAACCCTGAAGCAAACCCCATCCCTCCGGAGCAGACTCCTGTCCCAGTCCCAATCGAGGAACAAGATTCAGCAAACAAGGAGAATCACAAGTCCACTCGGAGCAAGGAGATGAAGCTCACCAAAAATGTTAGTGTGCTTTTATTTTTATCATTACAGTCTTTCTAATAGTTTTTGTAAGTTTTGGGGATTTTAGTGTTGTCCAGTGTATTGTTTTTGTAGACTTTTTTCTTATTTTTCCGTATCTTTTTCATTTAAAGTATTACAAATATTTTTTTCATTAATTTAATTTATTTTACATTCATTTTTAGATCTAAGACTATTGACATAACAGATGAACAGATACTTTTACACGTTTCTTGATTGTGACTATGACAAGATGTAATGTATTGATTTGGAAGTCATTCCCCTTCCATGTCTGTGTGCATGCTGGCATTCCTGCAGATTGATTGAAACTAATAGTAATGCTTCTGTGACAAAGATACTTACTGGCTGGTGCCTTGCCTTGTGTTTTTAATTGAAGCTCTGGACTTCACAGGGACTTCTAAAAACTAGTGGTTATACAGCAGGTTATAGTGAATATTTTTCCAATTAGTGATCTAAAACTCTAGGTGAATGATTTACCTGGGAATCATTAAACTAGCTTTGAAATCTCCAATAATTTCATCTTCATTGAAAGTAGTGGTTTCCTTTAACAATCATCAACCCATGATGTGCTATAGTATTTCTAAGTCCAGTACAAGTCTCTAATTAATCTTAAGGGCAAAGAACAATAAAGGCATTTTGTAAGTCATGAAGAGGCTATTTTGAGCTGAGTGTTGCATTTGCCTGGAACATAGAGTAAAATTAATTCTTTGTACATTTAAGATGACATCAGTGTGATTAATTAAATATGATTTTATTTGAGTCTTATTTGATCTGTTAAGTAGTTAAGATTTGGGCTTGCATTTTTTCATAACAAGTCTTTTACTATAATTGTGATTAGCAGTGGACAATTCTTTGAACAGCTACTAATACTTCACAGGGATTGAAAGATGCCATTTTGCGAGTGTTCAGTGACAACACACTCTATGGCTCTGAACTGGGGAACCTGAAACAAATGTGTGAGAAGCTCACCTCCACCCTGGAGAGCAACATGAGGAAGGTGGCACAGTTCCACAAAGAGGTGAGGACACTGGCAAAATATTTATTTGTTTGGTCTATCTATTCTGTCCAAATTAAATCACACACTGTTCTTAAGAAAAATTAGGCTATCATGGAGGCAAATTGCAGTTAATAAATAAAAGTGTAATAAGTATCAGATTTCTCTTTAATAGTGAATTTACTTGTATTTTTCTTGTATTTTTAACTTTAACTAGGTTGTTTTTTTTCTTGCCAGTTGATTTTTTTATTTGTGGTTTTTTTTAATATATAGGTTTAATGAATGTAGTACTGTAATTGGTAAAGATTTCAAAATTTACTTTTTGATAGATTGAGGACCTTCGTAAGGTGACAACTCGGTTGGCAGCAGAGCACCAGGCAAGGAAAGGGCAGTATGTTGCTCCCATCAGGATCAAGAGGTCTGTGGGCATCCAGGCAGCTCCTCACATTGTGAGTTTCTTTACACATGCCTTCTTACTTCTTATACTTCCTGTTTTCCTCTTGTCAGTCTTTCTTATTTCAAAGTATACTGTATACTAAGGATTCTTTGTGTTTCCAGGTATTTCTTCATGTGCTACAGTAAAGAAAGGAACTGTTTTTAATATTTTGGTAATTTCTACTGATTCTGGTAGTTTATCTTTTAAGATTTAAAGATAAATTATATTGTTGTCGTTTCAGATCAACAAAGGCATCATGCATGCTAATGTGAGTGGCGGCAACATAAAAACTATCGCTCCTCGCACTTCCAACATGGTTGGAGTAAGTGGGCATTCTCTCATATTTGGTGTCAACAAGGCCTTAGTCACAAAATTGCTGATCTATATTTGAAAATGTAGCTGTGACATGAGGTAGTCAAAACTGACTGATAGATTGTCTACTTGGATTCCTGCATTTTTTTGACACACGTGTCTTACAGATGCTACCATCTTCAGTGGGGCAAAACCTTGTTCCGGGGAGCACACTAGGCATCATCACCACTTCAGCAGGCATTGCTAAGCCAGCGACTCTGACAGGGATCCCCACAGGTGCCCCAGTGCTTCCTGCAGGTACTCCAACCAGTCTGGGCACTGCTGTGAGGGCACCTAATGGTCAGATCATGATGATGGCACCAGCAGCCACCATGCAGCCTCTTACTAGACCTCCTGGTGAGTTTTAGGCTGCCAGTAATGGTATGGGAAGCAGAATGTTTGCGTGTTTGCATTGTTTTGAGGTGTTTGTTAAGTATTCAGTTCCAAGTTTTGTGTCTCCTCCCTGCTTGTAGAATAGAAACCACTATATTGTGCAGTTCTTTTTAATTGGGTTTTTCCAATAGCATATTAGTTACCTTAATTTATTTTTTTACTTGATTTGTTTATTTAGTTTTTATGGTGTATTCAGTGTTGTCATGCTTCATCAAAACAATCCTACACAGACATAGGCTTTTATACATGCTGCGCTGCACTGTCCCTGCCTACCTCTATCACCTTATATTTGACCTGTCAATTAGAGCAGCCTTCTTTCCTCCAGGGGTAAATGCCACCACAGCCGTGCTCCCAGTGGCACAGGGGCGGGTGCTTCGGGCTCCCCTAGGCAACCTGGCATCAGTGGCACCCCAGTCAGGCAATCTGATTGGCACCCAGCGACCCATCCTCATCCAGAATGATAAGGGTGCTGCTGCTGCCCCCTCCTTACAAACAACACTGTCAGCAGGGAGAAGTGGAGGAGTGATAGACTTAACTGATGAGGACGAGGGTGAGGATTATATTAGTAAGGCAGGGGGAGACTAATGAATTCATGATTGCCAGGTAGATCACTCTGTGTGGAAGAAAAATTATGAAAAAAAATTGAGAGGAATGATTTGAAAATGGTAAGGAAAGGGAAGGGATAAAGGTGAAAGAAGGAATGGATTTAAGAAAAATGCATTGAAAGAGTAAATGTAATGAATTTGCATTATTGGTGATGTAATAATTGAAAGACTAAAGGCTTGTAACCATTATAAGGAATTGTTTTTTCACCAACAGGAGCCAAGGGAGTTGTTAACCGGAATAGCTTAGTACCAAAACCAGGTGCATTGGTTAAGGTGCCAACGACAGCCACAGCACAGCTTGTTCCTCTACCGGTGAGTGTGAAGAGAAGTGGTGTCAGAATACTGCTTTGCCAGAGTGAACTGCTCCTCATTTGTGTGTTGCTTTCTAATGCTAATTCTAAGGAGTAATTTGATGTACAAAAACGACTTTTTATCGCTGAACTTTTGACTTGCTGAAAAATTTAGTTCGTGAAGATGACGGTCCAGTGGTGTAAAGCATTAAATTTGTTTTATGTTCATTCCAGTGCTTCATTTTGGGTTAGCAATTGATCTGTTGTGTGTGTTTTGGCTGTAGTGTTTTTGGGTATAGTCGATGCCTAGATTCTTTCATGGATACATTATTTTCTTGGATTTTGATATCAGCATTTTTATATTGTGTGAAACACAGGGGTCCTCCCTTAAGGCACAGGAAAGGGACCGAGAAAATGTGAGCATATATAAAAAACGCACTAATCGAATAATAGAACCTTATGTTATAAATGAGATTGTGACTGGGAACCACCAAGACTGGCCCCTGAGACTTCCAACTTATAACTGCCCCCAAATTGATCACTCCTGAAACATGAAACATTATTAGTCCACATACAACAAAGCTCTTAGTTACACACAGTGGCTGGAGAGTTGAGCTTGCAGGGGAAGTTGGGGGTCATGAGCTACCTTCACAATATTATTCCTAGCACAAGGCAATGCCTGCTGCACTGCGTTCTTTATGGCATCTTTACATTTCACCATGTTACACACTGTGCACTCGTTATCAGAGTATAATCTGCCTACTTCACTTCACAAAGCTTCTCACCTGCCTCAACCTTGGCTATGATGTCTGGTTTCTCTTGAAACGAAAGTACTTTACATTTCTTGACAAGTTTGCTGTCCTTCACTATATGTGTAACACTCTTCTCTTTTGTATTTTGGAAGGAGCCATATTTTTAAACCTAGAAAGATCACAAATATTACATATCACCAACCTACAAAGCTAAAAAATAAGATGCTTAGGAAACATGAAATGTGAAACTGCAACACTTGCAAGCTGAAACAACATGGCTGGACCAAAACATAAACTTGCCGTCTAACTGTCTCGTTGGTTCCTTGCCATGTAATGTTTAATATATATATTTTGACACTTGGTTATTATTTTTGTTAGTGAAGTATTATTTCTTAAAGAAATTAATTTTTATTTGTTTTACTGGTTTTTGGAGGAAATAGATAATTTTTTAGCAAATATACTTTGTTCTCAAATGAAAGTTTCTTTCACCAAGTGTGCATAAAGTCTGATATTTTGTGCATTATACAAGCAATAGAAACAGTGAGGGTGCGCATAAAGCCGTAAATGCATTAATCGAGGTGTGCACTAAAAGACGACCTCTGTTTATTCTATATTTAATGGAGTTGCAGCATGACATCTGGACAATTACTCTTTCTGTCCATGTATCCCATATGATGCATTTCAATGTCCTATCCAAGTTTCATCCATTTTAGATTATGATGTTCAGATTGTGGACAACTATTTCTAAGAGCTGAAATTGTTTTTAGGTTTGTTGCTTTGGAAAAGTGTTTAGATCTAATCCTTTAAGTAAACCCCAATTATACACTGCAGTGTTCAGTGATGCTGAAGCTGTTACATTTCTTAAAGGCTGCCTTTATGCTATTTTTTGCTACATCATCCAATAACACACACACACACACACACACACACACACACACACACATGCTACACACTCATCCAATGGCCTTGCCCTCCTCCCTCCACACAGGCAGGAGGTGTTGGACAGGTGGTGCTGCTGCCAAACACCTCTGGAGGCCAGCCCACTACAGCTCTTATTGTCAGCCAAGTGGTGAGTGTGCCTTCTCTCATCACTCTTGCATCAGCAGTGCACTTGCTCCCTACTCCTCTTTACCTTTCAGATTTTTTTTTTAAGTACATTCAAAAGGCGTATTTTTGACAAATCTCTGGAACAAGCAAGATAATTACTTTTTGCTCTCAATGTGTGAGGAAGGAAGTGAAATATCAGGAAGACTTTTTTACTGAGCCAAAAAATATGAATTTGCTCATGATATATATATATATATATATATATATATATATATATATATATATATATATATATATATATATATATATTTATTTATTTATTTATTTCATTTATTTTTTTTTTAAATCAGCTGAGTGATAATGGTGTGAGGCAAATTTATTTATTTATTTATTATTATTTTTTTTTTTCTAGTTGTCAGCCATATTTCATGAGATTCACATGGTGATAAGTAAACATATGCAAATAACATGTTATAAATTTAGATCCTTAGTATATGCCAGTCATGCAAACTGCACCATCCTGGGCATTACCCTTAAATAGTGTACAGTATATCCTATTTATTTTTAATATTTCTCCTGAAGGAGTGATGAAACTGTCAGTTCTAGTATACTCCTTGTTTAGACAAAACAAAATAGGACAATCTGTTGTGACAAGTGGAAGAGTGCACTTAGTTCAGTGATCAAATAGATCCCATGTTGCAGGAGAAACTTGTGAGTACTTATATAGTACTTCAAACCCCAATAATTTTATTCCTATAGCCCCACAAAACTTTTTCTGTGTTTACTTGAATGATGAATTTGGTTGATTGAGAAAAAGAAATGTGTAAAGTTCATTCATATGTAGCTTATGTATTATTGTAATTACTTTTTCCCTTGCTTAAGGAGAGCCCTCTTGACTTTAGGGTGTTTGTAATGCCTTATCAGGTGATGAATTATAGATATTCATTGTAAAAATAACTGAATTCAAGGTCTTGGCTTCTTAAGGTGGCTATTTCCTTGGGAAACTTGGTTTTCTTTTTTCATGCGCGTATTTTGATCTTGCAACTTTATTGGGTTACCATTAGAATAATGTGCTTGTGTGCACCCATTCACCCATCTACATCTAAGACTAACCCTCATTGTCTCTCTTTTGGCCAGTCCACTGGACAGTCCTTAGAGAATATTGGCAACCCAGCAGTGGCACAGGCACGTATGAGCACTGTTGTCAACCACACATCCAGTGCGGCCCGGGTCCAGGGCGCCACACCACCAGCAACAGTCAGATCTACTCCCACTACCTCATCACCCACCACCACAATACCAAACACTCAGGTGAGCTATTGGAATTTGTGCTACACGCTTTCTTACCTATTTAAAATATCCTTGTGTAAATTTATTCATCTCATGTTCACTGTCTTGGATCTTCTCTTAGAGACAGTCCCTTCAATTCTCATTTACTTTTTACTTTCTTGGTTTGATGTGTTACTGTTTTACCTTTCAGATGAGACATCCAGCACCTTTACCCAAGACTCCTTTCCAACAAGTGGGAGGGATATCAAAGAAGCTGCCACCTCAACCCACACTCAAACTGTCTCATAAAGAAAGCAGTAAGTGATCTAAATATTTGTGTTTCTTATTATTTGTAACCTAATTCTCGCTGTATAAGACACACTTTTCCCCTCAAAAATGCTCCTAGCATCATGTACCCCAGTGGTTGGGTTTTGGTTCCAGAATAACACCTAAACACTCTTCTTTTTAACCCAAAATTAATTATACATGTTCTTATATTATTAGATAAGGATTATGAACAAAAGTAAGGCTAAGACATAAAAGCCAATTTTTGTAACTGAGCCTTATGTGAGGGCAGGGCTATGTAGTTCAGGAAAAATGGAGTTTCTTTTGATTTTCTAGAATTCCCCTGCCAAGTTGTTATTATTAGTGCATCTTGTATTGCAGGAAGTACAGTAATTACTTCTGCATCTTATTCTTGTGATGTTTATGCTATTACCAAGTGTAGTTTTGAATTATGAAAATACTGCACTAGCTTTTGTGATTATTTATCCATTTTTATCCATATGTTGCCTAACTTTTGTCCTCCCATTTTCTTTATCTGGTAACTGCCCTACTTTTTTTTCCTCCCCTTTCTTTGGCTTTTACAATAATCATAAATGCAATCCTAGCACTCCCTTGTCTCCCATCATTCCCAGTTTTCCTTAATTTTCCAGTACCTCCATTCCTCTCATCCACAGGCATTGTTCTTTCCTGGACAATGGCCAAAACAGAGGACCACGAGACCATTGCTTCGTACCAGCTATATGCTTACCAGGAGGGGGCTGCTCCACCAAGTGCCAATTTGTGGAAGAAAGTGGGCAGTGTCAAAGCCCTAGAGTTGCCCATGGCCTGTACACTGACTCAGGTGAGACTGGCAAAATAATTAATGGGGTGAAGGGCAGATTCTCTTCATTGTTAGTAGCAGAGAATGTTATAATAAATGCTACTGAGAAGTTGAATGTTGTTATAAGAAATGCTACTGAGAAGTTGAATGAGAAGGGTAGTGTTTTTAGGATGAAAAATAATAATTTATTTACAATTATTTATTGTGATTATTAGTAATTTTGCTAATTTATTTCAATACTGTCATTGCAAAAGTGATTACGTGATGGCTCTGTGAAAGAAATTTTATATAAGTTAAATTGAAGGTGGTAATTGTAAAGTAAGGCCTTAAAGGTGGAAGGATATGGTGAAGATGTGTATGAAAAAAGGTGGTGATAGAAGCAAGGTGCCTGAACAAGGAAAAAAGTAATGTTTGGATGCAGACAGGTGGAAGCTCTTTTGATGTAGCCAGCCCATTGGGGTGATGCTCCCAGAGAGCAAGTCATCATAGGTAAAACACTGAACAGATGGTTGTAAGTATACACTAACCCATGGCCATGCCTCTTCTCTCTTGCAGTTTATGCCTGGACATGTACCACTTTGCTGTGCGTGCTGTTGATACCAAGAGCCGGTTAGGTCCCTTTTCTGAGCCCAAGAGTATAAAGCTGGACAAAAAGTGATCCTCACCTCAACTTCATACTGCCACTCTCACACCTTGTAAAGCCACTTCCACCTCCATTGCATTCCTTGAGCCTCCCCAAAGCTCCAGTGTTACCCCAGTACCTGGCTCTTGAGTTTTCCAATGAGTGATTGTCTGGCTTATGCTGAGGCTAGATATTGCTTGCTGGTGTTAATCTCAGTTGTATTGAACTGAGTGAATTTCCAGGTCATCTCTGTACCAGTTGAATATTATACTACTTGTGTGTATTCATGTTCATGCATACAAACCATCACAATGACAGTTCAACAGAAGAGGTGAGAGATACTCAGGTCAGGATTGTAGTATTTATTGTTGGTGCTCCCTTGGGCTGATGCCTCGGGTGAGTGTTTACTTTGTCTTGTGTTTGTGTTTATTCACTTCAACTTCTCTCATAGCCCCAGGTCTGATGAGGAAAACTTAACTATGGATCAGCTGCAGTATTTAAGGAGCAGGTTCTTGTATTTCTTTGCAGGTGGGCTCTATCATCATCTCTATCGTCATCACTACCATCATCATTGCCATTGTCAGCTCACATTGGGGTCTTGTGGATGGTTGCAGCATTAACATCTATTAAATTCTATTCTTCATACAAAATAGAATGAAATTCTGTGATCTTTGCTTCTCTCTCTCTCTCTCTCTCTCTCTCTCTCTCTCTCTCTCTCTCTCTCTCTCTCTCTCTCTCTCTCTCTCTCTCTCTCTCCAGTTGATTGAGGGAAGTCAGTACATTTGCATGCTCATCAGATATTAGTGACAAGCCACAGTATTAGAACTACTAACATTTTTTATTTCATGTAAAAATAAATGAGCATGTGTTTAAATGTCTATAAACACATAATGCTCATAAATTATAAAGCCATGTTTAATCAACTGAAAATGTGGTTATTAACTAAACAAACATTGTACCTCCACTGCCTCCTTTGTATCTCACAGTTGTCTTGCCGGGTGTAAGATAATATATGGTAACTGCCATGCATTTTATTTTTTGGTTTTGTATTGATATGGAGGATGGCCACAAGAGCTGTGTTGCACTGGCACATCACCCACTTGTGTTGTGTTGCAGTCATCTAAAGATTTTAAAAGCCAGTCACAAAAAATCATACTAATTTAACTTAAATATATTTATGGATAGGTTTTACATTGGAATTTTCAGATTCAGATTGAGCATTTAACTGTTATCTAATTTTTTTATGGGTGGATGTCGTGCCTCAGCTGCAAGAGGGTGGTTGGTAGATGACAGACCTACATGCACAGCAAATAGCTGTTGTTACCTCCACCCATGGAAGACAGTATGAATGTTTTTTTCTATGATGTAGATTCAAAAGTGGTCATTTATTTAATAAATATTAATGTTTACTATATTGTTATTAACATGTGATAGCTGATATTTTTACATATCTTTCAGTTTAACATCCTCTTGAAGAGTTTTTCATTGCAAGGATGCAGTTACAGGAGAGGGAGTCCTAGGTCCCTTTTTACAGTATGTAGAGAAAACAATGGTATTCTTTTGATCTAACCAGTGTACAGCAGGGCAATGTCCCTCTACCACACAAGGTTAGCACAAACTGTAAGTCCTCAAGATGAAAGAGAAGCAGTTTATTTCAGATTTTTTATTACAATGATGAACTATGCAAAGAAACATGGCAGAAGCTGTCTACTTCACATCAGTTTACAAGAATAATAGTCCTTGACCTCATTTGTCTGTCTGTCCTTTAACAAAAAAATTAGTAATTGTCCTATACTATGTCTTGCTAGTACCTTAATCTAATTATGACCTGTATGCATCATGTTACTCTGAGAAGCACTGAGATATTTGTAACACAGATTTTTACACTACACTTCATCCTCAAGAAGGTGGAAGATACGTATAAGTTTTCCTTAATTAAGTATATTTCTTCTTTTGTATTTTGCCCTAAAACACTATTTATTGTTCACATTACATGCTCTAGTCAAACTTGTATATCTCCCTTTCTACTCCAAGTAAGTCTGGAGAACGGGTTGAAATGTATGGAGACTCCAGCATGGAAGCATTATTTTGCAAATTCTCCAGCTCCTAAACATTAGCAACATTTCTTTAGTCACACATTTTAACATGCATAGAAACATCTGGACATGTCTACACAATGTAGCAAATTTGTGGTACTTACTGGAATATTTCAACATGTGTACGTACTCTTCAACTAAATTATTATTCCCAAACACTTCACAGCTGCCTTGATCAAATTCAGTGCATAATCCAAGCCTTTTGAAGGATTATTGCATATAAACAGACATTCTGTAATTTTTCAACATGCAATACATCAAACACCTGTGCCACTCTGAAGGTGGGAAACAAGCATGTACAGTGATAATAGCAGCCATACAGCATCCTAGTTAGTGGTCATGTCAAATAATATTGGGCTCACCTTCACTCTATTGTTTTTCTTCAATTTTCAAGTCCACAAATCTGTTGACAGTCCCTTAACAAAATCTAACAACCAGTAGTCTATGCTGATGGAACACTGCAATATACATAAACATGTCAAATTACTTGACCACAAACTATGATTGTGTACATAATATGATCTATAAGTAAACATCTTGAAGTTTACTCAACTGACCCAATTTTTAAACATTTATTTTGAAGTCAGTCTTCAGATAATGATTTTAATTTTTAACATAACTTTGATGTGGTGAGTAGCTTGTGCCTTGAAAAATGCAACAAATAAAAGAACATATATTAGCTAATTATTATTTGCTTTCACCAAGATAAATTGGACTATGGCACATCCATATAGGCTGTATATGAAAAAGTAACAGAAAAGTGGAAATGCCTTATGTAGGTGAATGCATAATTCCATATGACATCAAAGGTGAATCCTGTTCATTGAATCATATTTAGTTGAAGTGAATTGTTACTCTATCTTAAATTGTCAATACTTAAAAAAATATTTCAAGTACATGTAACCATACTGAAATTGACCATGCATACATAAGGTGCTAAGTATCATACAAAAGATGAAGCTGTTCGTCAATTCATTACATATAAGTATACCATTTCTTTTTCTACTTTCACAACCTCTGAAAATTAAAGCTAATAAAAATCACATACTGTATGTAACAATATGAAATCATGCTCTCAAAAACCATACTGGACGAACACAACCAGCTTCACAGTAACCAAAAGGACTTAATCATATTGTGCAGTATTTGGACTTTTCACTTCTTTCTTTACAATTTGCACTTTTATTTGACTGAGCACAATGTTACATTTGATTTGAAGGGAGTGAAGTAAAGGGTTACAAAAGGCACCACACACTCCCTGCAATGCGTTGTTGTCTTTGCACCATTTCTCATAGGTATGTTTGGGCTCAAGTCAATTCAAGTAAATGAGTTATTCCCCGTGCATTGTATGATTCATACTTAATTTTTATATCTGATTATCAATGCATACATCCATCCAACCTATCTCTCTCTCTCTCTCTCTCTCTCTCTCTCTCTCTATACATTTACTTAGAAATTCATTATGTAATTGTTTCTACTTTTTTCCTTAACCTAATGTGGCACAGATTTCTAATTCACTGTCCTTCCTCCTCTCTTCCCATCCTGGCTGCAATTACTAAATAAAACACCCACAATTCCTGCCATCCACAAACAAAATAAATCAGTGGTTTTGCTTTACACATTTTATTCTCAAGTCTGGGTTCCTTTACTTGTACATTTTCTTGCAGCAACTGTGACTATCCGTGGAATATTGGGATGGATTTAGGGCAAAATGCATCTTTAGAATTGCTATTGTAATTAACTTCTTAATCTAATCTTGGATGTCACATGATTTCAAAGATTATTATTATTATTATTATTTGTAATTTGTGGTCTTGTTGCAATTTGAGGCTATGAAATAAACTGGATACATTATGCTAATTTACAGTGATGTCTCAGAGCAATAGTTTAATATCACGGGGCAGTTTGGAAGATCAAAAGCAAGCAGGAAATGCAACTCTTCAGAGCACACCTCCTTTTACCCTCTGATGGCTGTCTGGAAAATGACAGGAGAGGAGGAGGAAACTAAAAGGTTCACAGTAAAACAACAAGACATCCACATCCACTCTCAGCTGCCACACAGAACAGAAAAAGACTACAGGTAAGAAAAGAGGTCAGTAAGGAAGTCAGTCACTTCACTTCTAAACACTATCCACATGTCATTTTTAAGAGGAAAAAGAAAGTACCAGTGAATGTTTTCCTAAGAAAATTAATTTGGTTTCCTGTCCTAGTACTTGCTGATATATATATATATATATATATATATATATATATATATATATATATATATATATATATATATATATATATATATATATACTTGGAGAGTAAGATTTTCTGGATGACTTTAAGGGAGTAAGAGATCAGGATTTTTTTACATTACTAACATTATTCTAAGGCACTGGTGCACAAACAACTTTTGCTGCTGTGACTCTAGTGGCTGCAACCAGTTTAAAAGCTTAATGTGTGTTACAATGGCACATCATCCACAGATGATTAGTGGCTCTCTCTAGCCAGTGGATGAGGTGCTACTAGAACATATTTAATTTTCTGCAGCAACGAGTCACTAAAAGTGCACCAGGCCTTACTCAGTGTTTCTGCTTCCCAACCTTCCGTGGCACAATTATATCCAAAGACCCGAGTATACTGTACTATGATATAAAATCTTAAAGTGAGCACATAACTTATGGAATGTATGAGAAATCCTTAATAACGCCCTATGTTCATAGCATAATATTCTGCATTATCTCCTAGTGGCTCTTCCCTAACAAAATATACTTCTGCTTTTACTTCTATGCTGGATTGCAAACATAGCATTCATAACCTTGGAGAGATACACTCACACATCACATCCAGTTATTTTTTCATGTAAATAAAAAAAAAAATAAATAAAATAAATAAAAAATAAAATAAATAAAAAAATTAATTAATTAAATAATAAAAAAATCCTAGCAGCACATGTTGACATTTCCAGTAATGCCAGAGCAGCCAGTGAGGTGGAGGTGGCACCCCACACCCTGGCCAGTGTTACAGTAAGATCTGGAACAATATAATACTGATGTGCTAAATGTCAATGCCCTTTCATTTATTTTTCCACACCATTCAGATCATTTGAATGCCTTCCATCAAAGGCTCCTGACATACTACATACTTACAGGGATACAGACATACATACATACATTCATACATAATACATGATAATTATTGATTGACTGTGCATGTGTGTTTATAGTAAAATATAATGTATTCAGCAAGTATGATGGGGAAAAGAAAAAAAAAAAAAAAAAAAAGTGGGGCAGACTACATTAGCAGACACAGCAGTGAGTGCTGTCTTTCTCTCACCTCTTCTCTTCCTGCTGTGTGTTAAGACCTAAATCTGCACATGGAAGCTCACACAATAAAATGGACCCCTTAGTTAAAGCACTTATCACAGAATTAGGGCTGATTTTTTGTAGTGTCTGCTGTCCATCTCAGGCTGATCAAGTCTCTGTCAGTCCCACTCCCAGCTAGAAGAAAAGAGTTCTTTCCTAGCTGCCCCACACACTGTTGAGTTGTGGTTTGATTGCTGCTGAAGGAGTACTGGGATACTTTGTCCATTCCTATTTCTAGCAATATTTTTTGCTTCTATTCCACAATTACTTTATTATTTTTTTACATCAATCCTACTCTCTCTCTCTCTCTTTCTGATTTATGCCAGATGATAATATTCCTATATCCCAAATTAAGTTTTCTTCATATTCCTTAAAGTATTATTTTATTAACCACCCATTCATCTATATGAAGTCATTTATTTGTATTTCCTCTTTGATTTTACCTGAGATTGAGACAAATAACTAAACATATTTCCTGCCCTTCTCTTCACTTTTCAAATACTGTAAATGCAAAGTTACTTTTCTCTAGACTGGCAACACAAGTCAGCAAGGTTACTTCTGTATTACAGTATTTACTATAACCACTATCATTTGCATGTCAATAGATGTAACTATATATATATATATATATATATATATATATATATATATATATATATATATATATATATATATATATATATATATAAAATGAAATGGTTTCTTGTGTGCTGTGTTTGGCAGGGTTATACTCACAGTTTTGTTAGATAGGGTGGAATGAAAAGCTTTTCGTCTCATTAACTCCCCTCCTCTGACTGACTGTCTTCACTCTCTCTCTCACTGCCGAAATGTTGCATCTCTTTCTATCTTTTATCGCTATTTTCATGCTAACTGCTCTATTGATCTTGCTAATTGCATGCCTCCCCTCCTTCTACGGCCTCACTGCACAAGGCTTTCTTCTTCCTCTCACCCCTATTCTGTCCAACTCTTTAAGACAAGAGTTAACCGTAGTACTCTCAATCTTTCATACCTTTCACTGGTAAACTCCGGAACTCCCTTCCTGCTTCTCTATTTCCATTTTCCTTTGACTTGACTTCTTTTACGAAAGAGGTGTCAAGACATTAGTCCCTGAATTTTGGCTAACTCCCATGACTTTTAGGGGACTGGCAACATAGTGGGCCTCTTTTTCCATATTTTGTTGTCCTTGGCCAGCTGTCCCTCCTACATATAAAAAAAAATAATAATAAAATAAATAAATAAATAAATAAAAAAAAAAATAATAATAATAATAATAATAAATTTTTAAAAAAAATCATGTAAATTACAAATGAGATTCAGGTAATATTTTGAATTTAGGTGTGTCTCCCTAAGATGAACATTTTAAGTGCTTTGCCTAAACAATTCAGTTCTGTGGTCAGTGTCAATCCTTAGATGCAATTCTCCTTGCCTGACAACTCTGACAGCTGATGACTTCTTCAGTTGGATCAAAATGGCCTGGTGCAAATTTTGGGTTTTAGATTATGATGAATCATTATATCAATGTTATCTAAAAAAACAACACTTATCTTCACTCTCTCTCTCTCACACACACACAGACACAGACACACACCTACTGGTGGAAGGTGTTTTCCTTCATCCCGGCCATGAAGTAGGCAGGACTCTCCAGCATCTTCTGGCAGGGAGGGATCTGGTTCATGTGTGGGGGGGCCATAGTCTGGTGGGGCTCCAGGTAATGGCCAGGGAAGTAAATGTCTCCATTAGGTATGTAGGCATGGGGAGGCTCCTGCATGGTGGCCCCGTGTGCGGGGGGTGGCGGTGGGGTGCAGTGGGGGTGGATGTGGCTCATGGGTGGCGGTGGAGGTGTGTACATGGTTTTGCTATTTGCATTCACTCCTGTGTCTGCTTTCCCATTTTGCTTTTTCTTGCTGGATCCTCGGGCCTTCTTGCTCTTGGTGGTGGTGTTGGTGTTGGTGTATGGCTGTGTCTGGTGGTGTGGGTGTGAGTGGTGTGGCTGGTGTGGCTGCTGGTCTGATGGACTGACCTGTCCATTGGGTGACTTGACAGGTCGCAGGTGTTTCCCGCGGCGGTCCGGCTCAGGCACCAGTGCTCCATCCTGTGGGTGGTGATGGTGGTGGGTCAATAATTCATATTACTTTCATAGACAAAAAAATACTGAAAAGATCAACAATCAAACAGAATAAAAACTAACACAGGAAGGACAGAGAGAGAGAGAGAGAGAGAGAGAGAGAGAGAGAGAGAGAGAAATTCATCAATAATCTTATATTTTCAAAACTCAGAAATTGCTAAAATTCAATAATCATAACAAAAGCAAGAAAAATCAACAGCAGTCCACACACACACACACACACACACACACACCTTCATCTGATGGAAAAGTGTGCGGAGTCGCTTGTCACTGGTCAGGCCATGGCAGCTCATGAAGGCGCGTTTGCACACCCTCAAGTGCTTGCCGTTGATACGCACAAAGTACTCAAAGGTGTTCTGGCGCCGCGACTCCTCCGCCGGCTGGGGGAGAGAGGGAAGGTGGAGGAAATTTCTACCTCTTATCAAGTTTGTGGTCGATACTTCACCTCTTGTTCTTGTCTTTTTATCTTTACTTTTTCTCTCTCTATTCTATACATTTTTCTCTTCTTATATGTTATCTCTCTCTCTCTCTCTCTCTCTCTCTCTCTCTCTCTCTCTCTCAAACATATACAGTAAAAAGACAAGAATGAAACTGGGCAGAATACCTTTACAATCACACAAGAGCAATACATTGAGGAATACCTTACCAGTGGAAGTGACAAGCAAAAAACTCACACCTCGGTACAAAAAGACAAAATGTAACAAGCTTTAGTCAATCCTACACACACAACACACACACACACACACCACCACACCAACATACCTTCTTGGTGTAGCGGCGCTTAACGTCACACAGCTTGAGGCAGGTAAAGAGGTACGAGTTCTGTAGGTTGAAGTCACTCAGGTCCCAGAAGTTGTTAAAGATCTCAAGTATTTTGGAACCCATGCGCTCCCAGCACTTGAGGGGACAGTGGCAAGGTGGACCTATTATTCGAGCACCCACCACCTGTGTTAGGAGAGCAGGGATTAATGCAGGAGGAGGAGGAGGAGGAGGAGAAAAAAAAAAAAATAATAAATAAATAAATAAAATAAATAAATAAATAAAGGAAAGGAGTAAAAAGGAGGAAAGAAAGAAGAAATAGTAGTAGTAACTGGAAGAGGAGGAGGAGGAAGGAGGGAAAAGGAAGAGGAAAGGACAGAGAGAGAGAGAGAGAGAGAAATAAAGTAATAGTAATAGTAGTAGTAGTAGCAGCAATTGTAGTATTAATTAAATTTTTTACGTGAATATTCTGACATTTCTATTTGTAGCAGGTGTGAGATGTGCACATGAAATACTGTACATCGCAACAAACAATACTGAAGCCTTCACTTTACCAATACAAACTGAACATTCACAAGCACCTAACATTTCATCTTTCCTTCTACAATGCCAGTGATTTGATTTTAGGGCCTTGTGAAGTGTGGAAAATAAAAGAAGCAATCACACGAGCACTTAAAACACTTAGCATCCCTTAAATGAACTAACAGGGACACACCACAACACATAACAGCCTCCCTCCTCACCTTCCCCAGGCGATTGACGTACTCCCGGCCTGAGTTTCGGTTTAGTTTGATCCGCTGTCTCTTCTGCTTGAGCTGGTTGATGGCCTCCTCACTCTCCCTCTTGATGCGGTTCAGTGAGGTGTCAATCTGTGGTAGGAGAGGTGGTAGTGACAGCCAGTTATAGGTGCCGGGAAACTACTCTATTTTTTTTTATCTATAAGGAGTCTTTTTTTACAAGTTCAAGAGGGTATAGTGGGTTAAGTGAGGTGTCAATCTGTGGTGTGGGAAGATGTGGTGGTGATCGCAAGGTGATGCGGGAAACGGCTATAACATCGTTCTTGATTTCTTATAAAGGTTTCTAGCAATATAGGGAGTCTTTTATAGGCTGAAAAGGGTATAGTGGGTTGAGTTAAGTGTCAATCTGTGGTAGAAGAGGTGGTGGTGACAGCTAGGTGTAAGTGTCAGAAAACGGCTTGTAGCGTTGTGACAAACCTAAGTTTCTTAACATCTTATAATATTTACCATTACTCTTGTTTTTTTTCTATTATTATTTTTTTTTTTTATTTAAGTTTATACCACTAAAGGAAGTCTTTCATAGTTCCAAGGGTGTTTGATGGGTACTACACTAAGACCCTAAAGGTGCAGCATCTTCCACCACAATCTCAACTAAAAGTGCAGCATTTTCCTTTACCTTAAGTTCCTTGATTCTCTGACAATCTCCACACATAACTGAACAACTGATGAATTCTAAGGTCAGGAGACTTGTAAGTGAAGGAAAAAACACAAACTCAGCCTTAATAAACACAGGTTGATTTCTGACTGACAAAGAGTGTACAAGTGAACTGCAGTGTATTCATTTGCAATGGTGGGATTGAGTTAAAGGTCTCTGCCAGATATGAAAGGAAAAAAAGAATATGATAAAATTCTAATCCTATCTCTCTCTCTCTCTCTCTCTCTCTCTCTCTCTCACCATTGGGCCATTCTTAGGATCAATGTGGATAATATTTTTCTTGGGGACAATGATGCGTTTTCTTTTGACTCGCCGGGCTTTCTTCACCGGCTGCTTCTTCTCTCTCTCCTTCTTCTTCTTCCACGGTCGCCGCCACGTCCTCTTCACAGGCACTGGCTTCACCTGTGGAGGGGGAGGGGTGAGGGGCCAGCAAGGTGTGAGTGGTGACACTATTGACAGTGGCAGGTTTTTTTTCCCTTCAACATACAATGGTTGATAAAAATTACTCTGAACTGTATTTTTCCATCTGCATATTTTCCTTTCTGACAATGCTTTGACAATCCACTCTTGTAGATATTTCCTTTTTACATCTCTCACCTCCTTATTCACATTATTCATATTCACCTCGGTTGCCTGCTTGTCACCCAGCCAGTCTTCCCCATTATGGAGCGAGCTCAGAGCTCATAGACCAAACTTTGAGTAGGACTGAGACCACAACACACACCTTATTTACTTAACTCCTGAACAGAAAGTAATCTAAGCCAAAGTGGTAGTGAACTCAGTGTGTAGCAGTAAAGGATAGAGCTACCAAAATACAAAGCCAATCTCTGTAAGGGATGACATCAAAATAGAAACATGAGCTACAAAATTAAGAAAGGGATAAGTTTAGAAGGATGACCATGGCTAGCAGAGGAAGCAACCACCCACTTACATCTTCACTGCTTACTGCTCCATTGGTGACAGGTGTGGCAGAGGTAGTGGTGGTGGTTGTGGTAGTGGTTGGTGCTGTTTGTGGCACCAGGGTTGTCTGGCTGTTGCTGCTGCTGGTGATGTTGGCGTTGTTGTTGGTGGTGGTGCTGCTGATGATGCCATTGCTGCTGCCAATGGCAGTGTTAATGGGATTGGAGGTGGGGCCGGTGTTGCTCTTGTTGACGATGACTATGAGTGGTGGGGGGACTGAGGCGGGTGTGGGGGTGGTGGTGATGGGACAGGAGGCCACCACCTTGTTGCCCGTCACAGCTGTGGCCGCTGCATGCTGCACTGCCACGGGCAGCTGCAGACTGTTGACGATCTGAACGCTGCTGACTGACGTGAGTATCTGCTGTGGCTGGGAGTGTGGGGGTGGTGGTGGTGGTGGTGCCTGCTGCTGCTGCTGCTGAACTTGTTGAATTTGTTGCTGTACATGTTGCTGTGCTTGTTGCTGTTTTTGTTGTTCCTGTACCTGCTGTACTTGCTGTTGCTGCTGCTGCTGCTGCTGCTGCTGCTGTTGTTGTTGTTGTGCTGCTGCTGCTGCACCTGCTGCTGTTGTGCTTGTTGCTGTTGTTGCTGCTGTTGTGCTTGTTGTTGTAGATGCTGATGTATTTGCTGTAATGTTTGTACTTGTTGCTGTTGAAGCTGTTTTGCTTGCTGCTGCTGCTGCTGAGTTTGCTGTTGCTGTTGCTGCTGTGACTGTATCATCTGTGTCTGTTGCTGCTGCTGCTGAGATTGCTGTTGCTGGACCTGCTGCTGCTGTTGGTGCTGCTGCATGAGCTGCTGCTGTGCCATTGGCTGCTGTGCTGTAGCCTGCTGGACAGCCATTTGCTGCTGCTGGAGGAGCCTGGGTTGGGTGTGGGGCTGCTGGTGCAAGTGTGGGTGCTGCTGCTGCTGCTGGACATGCGGATGTGGCACCATCTGTGCCACCACTGTCTGGGGCTGCAGGTGGCCATGCTGAGGTGCCGTGCTGGTAGTCACCCCAGCCAGGCTCACCAGGGATGCAACCTGTGGCATTGGGAGGGACGTGGCAGTAGCAGCGGCCGTCAGCTGCTGAGTGTGGCGTGGCTGTGCTTGTGAGGCTTGCTGCTGCTGCTGCTGCTGCTGTTGTTGTTGTTGTTGTTGTTGTTGTTGTTGTTGTTGTTGTTGTTGTTGTTGTTGTTGTTGCTGCTGCTGCTGCTGCTCCTCCTCTTTAACATGGTGGTGAGCTGTCTGGCCTTCCTGTACCACCTCACAAAACTGCAGTGGGGAGAAAAGGTCCTGGGAAAACCCCGAAGTGTCTGGCGCAGGCTCCGCCATCACTCAGCTCCCAGTCACCTCTCAGCGGCCCATTGGCATCCTCAGCTGGATGACACAAAAAGAAACACTTATTAATGGTGTTACAAACTACACCTTTAGTCCTGCTCCTTCCAATCCAAACTGATGACATATGCTTAATGCTGCCAGAAATTACACCTTCTGCCCTACACCCTCTGTCTTGATGCTTAAATTGTCGGCAGTGTAAGCCTGTCCTCTGGTGCACACTGGCCCTTTCCTTCACTGTGAACACATGACTGGGTGAATGAAGATTTATGGAAGACAGTGGAAATATAAAACAAAATTATTTACCATTTGCCATATTTAACAATCTCATGGAAGACAGTGGAAATAAAAAAAAAGATGATTTACATGTTTAACAATTACTAAGCTTTCACTTTCATTCCATCTTTTTTTATTCTTTCAACAAACTTCCCTGGTTAGATTAGTGTCTAAATTTGGTCTAACTAGCCAATCCTCCCACCCCCAAAAAAAAAAAAATAAATAAATAAAACTGCTTTGCCACCAGACACCCAAGTTTGTTCCAGGGATATGGAGAAACGGGGATGGAAGAAAGATCTATATAAATAATTACCAAACAGAATAATATTGTAGATCTAATTGATAAATAAATACAATTAATAGAATGAAATGAGAGAGAGAGAGAGAGAGAGAGAGAGAGAGAGAGAGAGAGAGAGAGAAACCCTTGTTCCATCATATAGCAAGACAATGAAGTTAGCCTCATAGCTCCATAATCCCTGGACAGGACAAGAAGTATTGGACTTAGGGGAGACAAGGGAGACCAAGTGAAGCCGAGTATTTAATGAAACCTGAATGTACAAGCCTCGGCAATCAGATCATCGCTGCAGAGTCAATGGGAAGCGACACTGGAAGGTTATGTCAGTTAATGAGCGGAGATGGGAAAATACAGGTGTAGTGTGCATTATACTACGCCCGCCACGTGTAGACCTGACAACTCCCATCACCGTTCCCTGTGTTCTGGTGTTCTTATTCAAAACAGTGCAGGGTTTGCCGGGCGTCGCACTTATGCCCTTCTCGCCCTCACTCTCACCCCGCCATGATGCTTACTGCCTTTCTGCCATCCACGCCCACTTATCTCGCCCATTTTCACCTACTTCCTGATCCCTGAGCACAAATATAATCCCATGTACTCAATCCCCAGCCTCCACAGCATCCCCAAGGCCACTTTCACTCTCAGCAGGGGATCGGAACACAGCAAAAATCACGTTTGTCAAATAATGTTTAAAGGTCAGAGAGGCGAGACCCGACCACCTCACCAAAGGGACACAACCCACACTTTTCTCGCTCCCCAGGCCACGTTTACCCGTCATTTCAACCCCATGGAGGCTTTTCCCGGTACTATTAAGGGTGGCAAGGTCCAAGATGCTGGTCTCTATTTCCTACCTCGAAAAAACGTGTGAAATAACAAGCGTCTCAGAGCGTCTTGGCGAGGGAGAAGAGGCGCTGCAGGCAAACTATTCATCATTTTCTTCTTTTTTACGGTCCACAAATATCCTTTAACCTTTAGACTCCCCATATAATATTTTTAAGGTCAGCAGTCATCTTTGTGTTGGTTTGTATGAGTGTTTGTGTGGTTTGTTTGGTGTTGAGGAGTGTTTTTCAAGATGTTAGGGTGCTTGTGTGAGTTGCGGCCTATAAACAATGGTTCCTGTGTTGCTGTGTTTCGAGGAGTCTTGCGAGGAGCGTCAAACAAATGCTTCTCTCTCTCTCTCTCTCTGTCTCTGTCTTGCTTGAATTACTACATGCACTACAATACAAAGCTTGCTTCTCCCTAGGGGTGTCTGTTCTGTTGGATCTAATGTCTATTCATATCTTGTACTGTACCTACTACCTGGATTATTGGTGTATATTTTTTTAATGTCTTTTTTTTTTCTTTTTTTACCTCGTTCCTCTTTGTAATGTTTTATTCTTCCGTTTTCATTTTCCACTACGACTGTTCCAACTATGGTTCCAACTACTACTAGCCTACTAATATATATATATATATATATATATATATATATATATATATATATATATATATATATATATATATATATATATATATATATATATATATATATATATATATATATATATATATATATATATATATATATATAATAATAATAATAATAATAATAATAATAATAATAATAATAATAATAATAATAATAGAGAGAGAGAGAGAGAGAGAGAGAGAGAATTTTCAGGGAGTAGTTGAGGTCAAACTCCTATGACCTCCCTCACTGCTCTACTCTTTCCTTTACCTGGTCCTGAAGACACACGCACAAAAACGCGCGCGCACGCACACAAACAGACATTCACACACACACACACACAAACGAGAAATCTATATTACTCGTTTCGATTATTTATTAAACTTTAGTTTCAATATGTGTGTGTGTGTGTGTCGTGCATCATGTTTATTGTTTTCATATTGTAACCTTTAGTTTTGTTATATTACCACAATTTCTCTGGGATTGGTGTTTGTCATTATTAGTATCCACCACCACCACCACAACAACAACAACATCAACTACTACTACTACTTCTGCATGTTGCGTCTCTGTTTAGCCGTGGGGGTGAAATATTCCAGAGTGGCGGGGTGACAGAGACTAGGCTGGCCAGGCTGCTGTGTTGTGCCATACAAACAAACATCACTGGGTCTGTCATTCTTATTCTACTTCTTCTTCTGCTCCTCCTCCCCTTCATATTCTTTGCCTCATCCTACACCTCTGTCTTTGTGCTCCGTTCTCCTCCTCCTCCTCCTCCTGCTGTTGTATTTGGTGCATCTCTTTATCAATCTTCCTCTTTCCTTTCTTTCCTCTATCTATGTTTGTCATATTTCTTTATTGGTCTGTCAACATCTTTGTACCCACTGAATCTCTCTCTCTCTCTCTCTCTCTCTCTCTGAGTGAGTGAGGGCCTTATCTTGTTTGAACACATTTTGACAAACCTGCTCCTTGGAAACATTTTCAATTCATATCAAAGCGAAGAAAGTAAAAGAAGAAGACAAATTGATGGGTCAGTCGTGCAGCTCTCTGAAAGTGTCGGCCCACCTGGAGGTGGTGGGCCAGTGTGGCGGCGCCGACCGCCTCACCCTCTGTCTGCCCCGCAGCAGGGGGAAGGGAGGCCGGCGCCTGCTGGGGGCCTTCAGCTTCCCCAGCGCGGGGGACGGGGCAGGCCAACACAGGTCTGCCCGCAGCACCTTGGTGGCCGTTGGCAAGGTCGCCAAGAAGGACGGCGCCACGCCCGTCAGGGTGGACTTCCTGGCGGGAGCGTCTCTCGTGGCCCGCCGTGAGATCCCGCTGGCTGACCTGCTGGCGGGTCTCCGGGCAAACCGTCTCGGGCGCCGCTCTGCGCTCTTCTTCAGCCTCAAGGCAGGCCAGGCTGAGGATGCAGCAGTCGCCGTGTACTACAGCAGAAGGCTCCTGGAAGAACCAAGGCCACTCAACGAGGACCACCAAGAACCAGCCAAAACCGACCAGCATGCCAGCCTGCCCCCCCGGGCTGCCCAAACCAAGCTCAGCCTGCCTCCATATGCTGTGTATACAAGCCCCAGCCTGATCCCCGAGGTGACGTACTGTGGCCTCACCCCTAAGGTCACGGTGATACACCTTGGGGAGGGCCGGAGGTGGGCCGCTCCCCAGGCCCGGCCCCGGCAGGAATGGGGCCACACTCCTCAGGCTGGTGAGACCGTGGACAGCCTGACCCCCGAGGTCGTACACCGTGACCTCGGGGATGGCGAGAGGTGGGCCGCTCCCCAGGCCCGGCCCCGGCAGGAAAGGGGCCACACTCCTCAGGCTGGTGAGACCGTGGACAGCCTGACCCCCGAGGTGGTACACCGTGACCTCGGGGATGGCGAAGGTGGGCCGCTCCCCAGGCCCAGCTCCGCCACAGGAGGGGAGAGCCCCGTGGGAGGTCCTCTGTGGGGGGACGGGAGGCCGTTGTCTTGCAGCCTTCCATGCCGTCCCCATGTAAGCAGGGGAAGGAGGCCCCGCAGGGTGGCAGGGGCGGGGACGGGGGCCGCCTGTGTGGCTCCTGCCTAGTGGTCAGCCTGCTCCAGTGCGGGCAGGCCATGGCCTTCACGCTACTCGTGTACCACGTGTGCCTGGAGTGGCTCTGACACTCAGCCTCTACACTAGCTAACCTTAGCTTAGGAAGCGTTAGGTTAGGATAGGATAGGCTAGGTTCAGTTAGGCTATGTCTCTCTCTATATATCTCAACAATACAACACTATAACTAGTACAGTATTCTCAAACGCTCTGCTCTCATTACAACCTTCTAAACACTCTTTCCACTCACAACAATACACAAACAAATAAGTAAGTACATCAAAGAAAGAAAAATTCATCTATTACTCTATCTACTTTATCCAAGTATTCGTTAATTATCATCTTTATTCATGCATGTATCATTTCTCCTCTCTCTCTCTCCATGGTGATGATGATGATCGTTATTATTGTTATATCTGCCGAAGATCCAACACCTCAAATAGACGAAAGAGACAGAGAGAGAGGCATCCATTTTGTATCTTAAGGGAGTGGTGTTTGTGGTGGTAATTCAGAATATTAAAACAGGGAATAATCTTTATTTTTCCATTGCGTCCTTAAATCTAAATATTACAGCGCAGTGCATGATAACTGAAACAATTCATTCACACTGCATGGGTCGCATCAAAACCCACGGACTAACTTTCACTGTTATCAATAACTCTGAAAAGATCTACATAAACGTCACTTATAAACACATATAAGAAATATCTACACGCAAAATTAGAAATAAATATACATACGATAATCAAAACCACATCTAATGCAACTAGGTAAACCCGATAAAAACATTACACTGCTATAAAACAACACTTGCATTACAAAGGCACACAGAGGGCAAAGCGTACATACATGCATCAGAAGGCACAGTCACTGCAATGCTATCACAGTTCTCGTCAATCAAGGCACACCAAACCGCAAACTCTCGACAACACACACAATATATCAACTTAACATGAACACACATCGTCACAGTCAACGGTTAAGCACACGTCAGTCACTGAGTGAGTGATGTGCTTATTGGGGCAGCAAGACACAGCAACACAACCTTCACGTTCAGAGCCACACCTCACCACAGCCATCACACAGCTATATTGGTCCATCCTCTCTACATAGCTGTCCTCTGCTCTTCTGCTGCTTCCTTCCCTACCTCCTCCTCCTCCTGCAGCTGCACCGCCGTCTCCTGCTGGGGTAGGTGGGGCTGCAGCCGTGCACACTCCTTGGTCTGCAGGAAGGAAGAACAAAACACGTTAGCCACCAACAAACCTCTGTGACAATGGATTCTTTGGCGGACACAAGTTGTTGTTGTCAATCATGTGCAGGCAAGCGTCAACTGCCAGGTACAGTGTGCTCAGGTGTACAATGATTAACGAAATAATGAAGACACTTACCCATTCCTTGAGCAGCTGCAGTCCCTCACAGCAACACGCCTCACAGCCGCACAGCAGGCTCCATCTCCATCTCCGACCTGCACCTCAATTTGAGAGAGCACCCACGCCCTCGTCCTGGCCTTGCGTGCCTCTGAGGTGCACATGTGGGGCAGGCAGTGGACGGGAGCCAGGGGCAAGTCAGCAAGCCTTGTCACACTGTTCTCCGTCAGAGTGGCTCCAGTGGGCGGGAACAAGGGCGGCACATGGGGCCTGGTGGAGAGGCCCCGGGCAGCGAGGGGCACTGCGGCGCCGAGCCTGCAGTTCCATGCGACAGAAGACTTGGGATTGCGACCGGCACTGGCACTCTCAGAGAAAACGGGCGCTGGACGGGGGCACTCCACGCCATTCCTGGCACTGGACGTGGCAACGACGGAATGGAGGGGAATGCTGGGGAGGAGGTACGGGTGGACGGAGGCTTGAAACAGCTCAGGGGAAAGTCTTGTGGGCACCCACTGCGCGTAAGTAGACAGTGTGTAAAGGTCCTGGAGCGGGAGACGGCTGCTTCTGGAGATCTCCACTTCCTTCTCATCTCCTTCAGGTCTGTCCACTGCGGGAGAAGCAATGCGTTAGTGAAGACAACGGCAGGCCCGGTAAAGGTGTGATAGACCTACTGTAAGATATGACTCGTGTGTGGGAAAAGACTGAACCCAGACCGCTACAAATAAAAGATGCTGATGAATAAAGACAAAACAACAGAAAACCCAAATAACAAGCATAAAAATACTTAAGAACACCGGAAAAGACAAATAACAAAGGAAATACAATTACACGCACAAAAGAAAAGTAAAAGACACATAAGGGAAAAGAAAGAAGGAAAGACATAGAGAGAAACAAGAATAAAACAGACATACAGATGAAACAGAAACACGAATTGAACCACAGAAAACACAAAATGACAGACAGACACACACAGCACTCACCTGACAGCACACCCTGGCGAACATGAACAGCAGCAGCAGACACACCAGCATGCCACCGACCACCACAGCCACCATATCTATCTCGCAGGACACGACGTGCGAACCACAGCAAACACACCAAGGAAGGACCACTCACAGAGGAAGGACACTGCGCCGACGAAAGCTTCTCTTCTCTCTTGGAACTGGAGGAGAGTAGGGCAGTACCTCCACCTTCTCTCCTGGATACGTCTTGTCTCTCCGGCCTCAGCTGCAGAAGTGAAGAATGTTGGAGTTGCGCCTTGTCTGTCCAGCCTCAGGTACAGGAATGGAGGAACCTGACTCTCTTGCACTACAGGAGCCAGGTGCTGCTGCAGAAGGTGAGGCGGCAAGACTTCGGGTGTTGGAGAGGTACAGCAGAGGAGAAGAACGTGTGCTCTCTTCCAAGCCAGGAGATGGAATGATATCTTCAATGCTACCTTACTTTTGACACCTGCTCCTGTCACCCTGTCAACTGT
>NC_059263.1:982500-1000000 GCF_017591435.1 Portunus trituberculatus | reverse complement strand
TATATATATATATATGTGTGTGTGTGTGTGTGTGTGTGTGTGTGTGTGTGTGTGTGTGTGTGTGTGTGTACAGTACCGATAGTATCGGTAACGGTTTCTTTTGTACCGGTACGTACCGGTACTGAAATTAGCGGTACTTGCCCACCACTACTAACTGCCAACTGTGAACTGACTGAGTAAGCCTACTCGTCGTGTACTCGTACAGGTCTCTCTTTCCTTCAGCCAAGCCCGTGTGTTGGACTGTTGGCACTGTTAGGCTTGTTCTTAGGAATTGGACTATTCCATTAATGTCTGGGTGGTTGTGCGGCATGCACCGCCTTCTGCCCCAACAAAATACCGAAAAAAAAAATCTTTACTCTTTAGTTTGAAGGCCTGTATTACATTTTCAACGCATAAATTGAACATGTAATTGAATTATGAAAACCGACTAAACCGAGTAGTACTCACTCAAATAAAAAAAACCGAGTAAACGGAGTACTGCTCGGACCAAAACTGTCATCCCTACTAAACAAACCATCAAAATACACTGGTGTGCATAGGGAACATGTTCTACTTGGAATAACTTGTAGTTTCGCCTTTAGCAGTGTATATTTGGAGAAGCTCGTGTTACGCCCTGTATAAACGATCGCCATACAGACAGCCCTGAGCTGGTCTGTCCTTCACGGCCACTCTCCAGTGTCCAGTGTCCATTGGGCCGAAACTCACCAGTGACTATGCACACGGACGAGTTTACCTAATGGTTTGTTCTTTGCTAAAGTGTCAGTGAATATAGTTCCTTTATTTGCAGTTTTATTTATTGCATGTATATTTATTTCAACTAGTGTTTGTAGATATTTTCTACTTGAAAGTGTTTTAATGCATGCATGTCTATATTTTTCTACCTTTTGCGTGTGCATGTGTATTTGTGCAGTATATTTACTTATATGAGTTCAGAAAGTTATTCCCAACAGTACACACGCTACTTGTAAGTGTTGAGGGAGTGGTGTTGTGGTGGTGATTAAAACAATAAGCTAAGGCTGATCTTTATTTCCAGTTGTGTCATTAGAATTAGATTATAGTACATGGACTGATAACACGTGCACGGTACATTTGCATCCAGTCTTGTTGGTCTACTCTGGGAGTCCCATAATAAGATAAATAGAAACAACAAGTTTTCCATTTTTAAAGATCCATTTCCTTTGACGAAAAAGAATCCTGACGCCATTCTCTTTGGCGTTTGTTGATGATTATTTCTGTTGACCAAAATCCTCTAATTAAAAAGAAGAAAAATAATAATAGGCTAAACTGAATAAAACAACCATAAACCTCTCATAAAATACATTGATATCCTCTTACGACTAAGAATCTGCCTCCATTCATTTTGACATTTACGCTTATTTTTACGGACCAATAACCCTCCTTTCCCTCAAAAATAAATAAAATAAAATAAAAACAAAAGAATAAATAAAATAAACAAAACAAGCATAAGTAACCCATAAAACAAGCCCAGTTCCTTTGACAAGCAAGAATCAGTCTCCGTTCTCTATGGCGTTTGTTTATGTTTATTTTTGCTGACCAATGAGAGGAGAGAGAGTGACGTCAGGCAGCCAATCAGCGACGAGGAGTGGAGAGCATCAGCCAATCAGCGACCAGAAAGGGAGTGAGGCTGGCGGAGAGCACTAAGGGGAGCTGTCTCTTACTAAACTAATGTAAATATTGCTTGTTTTAACACTCCCCAAGGCTGCTGAAGGAAGAGGAGTAACGGGGCAGCTTCATTTAAAGGTTCCTGAGTGAGTATCCTTTATTATTCCGAGTCCATGTGGTGTTTTAATGGTGTTTTGTGGGGTGTCCCGGTGTTGTGTGCAGGCGTGTCATATCTCTCGTCTTATTGATGTTGTATTCGTGGTGGTGTGTTTACGTGGGCTTGGTGAGGGTGGTGTGTGTGGGTTTGTGTTGCTTAAGTTGTTTCTCTCTCTCTCTCTCTCTCTCTCTCTCTCTCTCTCTCTCTCTCTCTCTCTCTCTCTCTCTCTCGGGTGCATCTTGGTGTGAATTTGTATTTTTTGTTTTTCTCTTTCTTCTTTTTTGCTCTTTTTCCTTTTCTCTTGTTTTTCCTTATTTGTTTTCCTCTCCTCTTCATTCGTTTTATTTATTTCTCCCGTTCTTTTCTTCCTTATCTCTTTGTTGTATTTTATCTTTGTATTTCTCTTTTCTTTCTTTCTTCTTCTTTTCTTCATCTACTTTGTTTATTTCTTCCTTTTCATTGTTCACTTCCTTTTTTTATTTCCTTCTTCTCTTTCTTCTTCTTCCTTTTATTTCTTTTCCTCTGTTTCTCTTCCATTTTCTGTTTTATTCATCACTTCCTTGTTCTTTTCCTTTTTTTTTTTTTTTGCCTCATATCTCCTTTCCTTCTTCCTATTTTCTCTTTTCTCTCTTTCATTTTCTTATTTTCTCATCTCGTTATCTTCTTCCTTTTCCAGTTCCTCGTTTTATTCATTTTTCCTTGTTACTTCTTTTCTTCCTTCCTGTTTTCTTGTTTATTTCCTTTTTCTCTTCATCTATGTTTCAATTCCTTTTTTCTCTTCCTTGTTTTCCTCTTCCTTATATTCATCCTCTTCTCTAATTCCCCTTTTTCTTCCTTTTTTTCTCTGTTTACTTATTCTTCTTCCTTCTTCCTTTTTTTTTCCTTTTTTTTTTTTTTTTTCCTTTTCTCTTCTCTGTCTATGTGTCAGTTTCCCTTTTTCATCTTCCTCTCTTCCCCCTTCATCATAATCCTCCACTTCCTCCTCTTTCCTTTCCCTCTCATGTATCACTTCCTCTTCCTTCTTCCTTCTTCCTTCCTCCTAGTTACTTATTCATTTATTCACCATTCATTTTTATTTTCTACTTAACTTCACTCTAAAAACTTGAATTTCCTCATTGGAGATATGTAAAGTTAGCTTAGGTTAGGTTAGGCTGATTTTGACATGCTCTAGGTAGGTGACGTATCTCTGTGTGTCATTTATCGCGTTACGTACCTTGATGCATTTTATATTCATTCTGCTTACTATTTGGTGATTTTATACAGCTTCAGAAACTTATGTAGGGATTGAAATAGGGAAGACTCTGGCCATTAATCTTCTGACCTCCATAGACTCTTCGTAATGTGAATAAAATTGTGTAATCGTCCTCAAAATTCAAGGTAAAAATGCGTCCCAGTACTGAAGGAGTTAGGAGGGAGATTTCAAGACATTTATCCATATCTTTTGGCTAATTCTCTTGTATCTGCATGGGAACTGGCATCTAAGTAGGCCTTTTTTCTTTTTATTTTTTTTTTTGTTCCTCTTGCGTAAAAAAAAAAAAAATTCTTTATGCGTAGAATATAAAAGAAGAAGAAAAAAAAAAATCCACATTCCTCTTAGATTTCCATACAAGTAGATTGAGTTGGCATTTTAGTGAGGCTCTATAAAATGCCACACTATTAAGTCCCCTGATTATTGAGTGTGTCCTGCAATGTCCTGAGCCAGTCCTTGTGTCACTACTGCCCTGGTGACTCACTGCCTCACTGCACTGGTGGGGCTTCCTAGCATGACCCACTAACACAGACAGGCAGGCAGGCAGGCAGGGAGACACAGTGACAAGTAGACAGGCTTGGAGACACAGTGACAAGTAGACAGACAGGGAGACACAGAGGTAGGCAGGCAGGGAGACACAGAGACAAGTAGACAGGCAGGGAGACACAGGTAGGCAGGCTGGCAGGGAGACAGAGAGGCAGGTAGGGAGACAAACAGAAATGCAGGAAGACACAAGGACAAGGAGGCAGGCAGGGAGACAGACAGAAAGGCAGGGAGAAATAGATTACCACGAGTTTTGTGCATGATTAGACCATTTTATTTACATTAAGAAAGGGTTTATGGGGGTTAGATTAATGCACAGAGTCTTCACTATTTCAATCCCCACATGAGTACACACAGCTACAAAACAGAATAATTAAGTAACAGCAAGGACAAGGAAGAACAGACAGTGGCAAGGAAGGGTACTAGACACAGGTACACGGAACTAATACCTGTTTATCATTGCTGGTCTCTGCCACTGCTGACCTGTGAACTGAACAATTGCCACAGTACTAACACAGCAAATCAAACTCACTCCCCCCCCACTCACAATATGAAGGTACTGCTGCATGGCAAACTCAGCATAGCAAACCCTGTGGTCTGTGCTGCTGTTCTGGACATTGGTCACACTGCAAAGCCTGCTGTGTATCTTTTTTATTACATTCTCTTTTCTCTATCTGTCTTTATTCCTGTCTTCGTTTTCCTTCTTTCTTTGCACCATTTTTTGTATCTATCGTGAATCATTACTATTTTTTTTTTATTTTATTTTTATTTTTAATCTTTCCATAGTCTCTGTGTGTCTTTCATTGCCTTCTTTCTCTATTTTTTTTATCTCTTCTTTTTCCTCTTCCATATATCTTTCTGCTGCATTTTATTTCATCCATCGTGTATCAGTGGCTATTTTTGTCTGTTTTTATCTCTCTCTCTATGTGTTTGTATTCTGTATCTCTTTCATTGCATTCTCTTTCTCTGTGTCTTTCTTTTGTGCCAGAAACATGAAAAACAAAGATGCGTTAATATGTTGTCAAAAGATGAAGCTTGGCCGAACTTAACCTAACTTGAGCATAGAGGAGAAAAATTGAAGGAGAGAAAAATGAAAAAGGGTTAAAATTTGTCTTGAAATGAGACTTGAGACAAAAATATGAGAAATAAAGTTGATTGTGTCTTTGTGTCTATCTTCTTTTTTTTTTTTCTCTGCTGTTTATCTTTCTGCATCATTTTGGCTCTTGTGTTTGTTTATTTATCCACACGTCTGTACTGTATCTATTTCATTGCATTCCTTCTCTGTATCTTTCTCCATGTCTGTTTTTCTGCACCATATGTTTTTGTGTATCTTTCTCCATGTCTGTCTGCCTCCCCATCAGTCTTTGGTCTCACACTCACACTGCGAAGGTCTCTGTCAAGTGTGTGTGTGTGTGTGTGAGTGTGAGAAGAAAGTGTGTGTGTTTGTGTGTATGTAAAGATTTTTTTGCATGTGAAGTGTGTGTGTGTGTGTGAAGACTTTTTGCATGTGAAGTGTGTGTGTGTGTGTGTGTGTGTGTGTGTGTGTGTGTGTGTGTGTGTGTGAAGAGTCTCCACTTATTACTAGCCACACACTTCATCCACACACTTCACTTCTCTCAATCTCCCATCCCTCTCTCTCTCTCCCTCTCGTTCTAACATACCGTCTTCATATTTCACAGGAGAGCTTTCTTATTAAACTCACCTCTCTTTCTCCCTCTCTCTCTCTTATCATAGCACACTCATATTTTACAGTTTATTTATCTCAAAGCTTATCGCAGCATCCATCTCCTTCACTTTATCTCCCTGTGGTATTTTGTCTATCTTATCACCTCATCTTCCTTTGTCCTGAGGTGACCAGTGCTTATAGAGGTGCCCAGCTGACCACCTCTACCACTCCACAGGTCATTCTTTCACCCCCTTGCTAGATATTCCACTCATGTCCCTCCATCACCCTCCACCAGTGCTCTCAATCCTCTCCTTCAAGTACAGCCATTGCCAGGTTGATTTTCATTGTCATGGGTGCGTTGTGTGTCTAGTCTCATGGTTCTTTTCACCAGTGTTCTCAGGATTATCTTATTTTTTTGTTGGTGTGGTGTTTTAGAGAGTCAGTGTGTGTGGTGAGAGCCTTGTACTGTTCTTAACCCCTTGACTACCATGGTGTGTTTTTCTATTCACTCTGCTTACTATTTGGTGATTTTATACAGCTTCAGAAACTTATGTCGGGGTTGAAATAGTGAAGACTGTGGCCATTAATCTTCTGGACCTCCTTACACCCCTCGTAATGCAAATCAAATTGTCTAATCACACGCAAAACTCATGGTAGAAATGCGTCTCATTACTGAAGGAGTTAATGTGGAGTGATTAGTTGATTTCTTGTTGTGCTTTACATAATGACATGCAGCCTCTGTCACCTTCACTCCTTCAGTACTGAGGACATTTTTACCTTGATTTTTTGGGTATGATTAGACAATTTTATTTGCATTAGGAAGGGTCTGTGGAGGTAAAAAAATGAATGGCCAAAGTCTTTACTATTCTAATCCCAACATGAGTTTCTGAAGCTGTACGAAATCACCCAATAGTAACCAGAATGAATATGAAAATTGCATCCTGGTACTGAAGAGATTAAGGCTACAAGAAGGAAGTCACACAAGCACAGTGAGTGAACCAGCCACCACTCCTGCCACTGTGACTGGGCTGATGGGGCTGAGATGTGCTGTGGCCTGCTCATAATACATCAATACTGGCATGGTGTACACAAGAAAAGTATTCACAGATCTGTCAGTTCATATCTCAGGCAGGCCAGGGATCATAGCTTCTAGAGTGTTAGTACTGTCCGCTCAGGCATGGTTAGATTGGTGGATCGATAGATAGAGATGCTTTATTGAATGGAAAAGTTGTTGACTAAATAAGATGACATGAATGATATTAAATGGTTTAGTTTGTATGTGTTTGAATTACATTTGGTCAACTGTTTGTGTGTGGTGCAAAAACAGTCGCTTAGATATAAAAAACATGGCATTTAACTCCTCTAAATACAACACACACACACACACACACACACGCACGCACACACACACACACACACACACACACACACACACACACACACACACACACACACACACACACACACACACACACACACACACATGCGAGGTTGTGACCTTGTTGTCGCCAGTGGTGTTCGATGTGCCTGGTCTCAGGCCTATCCGAAGATCGGAAATAATGAGCTCTGAGCTCGTTCGGCTGTCTCGTCAGAGACTGCAGCAGATCAAACAGTGAACACACACACACACACACACACACACACACACACACACACACACACACACACACACACACACACACACACACACATGTTAAAAAATATAGTTTCCTGCAAAGATGTGTTGAGACATGGAACAGTTTGAGTGAAGAAGTGGTGTCAGCAACGAGTGTGTATAGTTTTAAAGAAAAATTGGATAAGCTATGCACACTCGTTGCTGACACCACTTCTTCACTCAAACTGTTCCATGTCTCAACACATCTTTGCAGGAAACTATATTTTTTAACATATGTGTTTGTGTATGTGTGTGTGTGTGTGTGTGTGTGTGTGTGTGTGTGTGTGTGTGTGTGTGTGTGTGTGTTTCACTGTTTGATCTGCTGCAGTCTCTGACGAGACAGCCGAACGAGCTCAGAGCTCATTATTTCCGATCTTCAGATAGGCCTGAGACCAGGCACACACCACAAACCAGGACAACAAGGTCACAACTCCTCGATTTACATCCTGTACCTACAAAGGGCCACAAAAGCGTAAAGACCAGGCCCTGTAAAACTACAACTAGGTAAAACTTGGTAAAATACGCACACAAACACACACATATGAGAAGCAGTGTTGTGTTGGTGTTGGTGACAGGATGTGGTGCAACAGACACTTTCAACTACAAATATTATCTCTTTCTTGATAGAGTGTTGGTGTTGGTTACAGGATGTGGTGCAACATCTGCAACAACAAAGATTCTCTCTCTTGATAGAGTGTTGAGATGGAAGCCTCTTTTATTTATTTATTCACTTATTTTTTGTGTAAGAGAGGAAACCCGGCTAAGGTTGACAAAAATACTTAAACAAGAAAAGGCCCTCTTAGATGCCAGTCCCTGAGTAGGTCCATCTGAGAGAGTTAGCTAAAAGAACGGGATAAATGTCTGGAAACCTCCCTAGATCTTAAATTCATTCAGTTCATAGGTTTGTATTCTCAGACACTGCTGCAATTCACCTCTACTATTTCAGAAAGCTTTATATGAATTTACACACGACTTTAAAGGTGTTTTTAGGGTTCTAGAGGCAAATTGACAATATATCTACATTATTAACTGGGGAAACACTCTTGAAAAATGTGCTAATCATCTCTGTGGCCTTGGAAAATAGTCATGGTGAGAGAACTGAGTGTTTGTTAATGTGGGCTATAGGAAGATGGAAATACAGAAGCAGGTAGGGAGTTCCAGCCACACCTTCACCTCTCCTTGTACAAATTAAGTGTTTTGAAAGAGTAACCATCACATAGCCAAAGGTATTTTCATCTAGTATATATATATTTTTTTTATCTAATCTAGTAAAACGTAGTAAATTTCCTTAGTAATTGCAGCTTATTTAATTATTGATGGGTAAAATTATCTAGGATTGTGATGGATAAAGCTAGATGTTACTAGTGAAAGAGTTATAGATGAGAGGATTAGTATGATAGGATTAGATGTTACTTAGTGAAAGGGTTATAGATAAGAGGATTAGCATGATAGATAGAATTTGATATTACTAGTGAAAGGGTTATAAAATGAGAGGATTAGTATGATAGATAGGATTAGATAGTACTGAGTCAAAGGGTTTTAAATGAGAATTGGAGCTTGAAGGGACAGGATTAAGTGAAAGCTTTGTAACACTCACCACACTTAGAGAAATTGGAGGTGTCAGATTTAGAGGCAGATGAAGTGCAAGAGTCAACTGTAAAAATTAATCATAAGAATGGACCGTAAGAATGAACCTTAAAAATGAACCGTAAGAATGAACCTTAAGAATCCAATCGTAAAGGTAAACATGAAAAAAAATAAAATAAAATAAAATAAATAAATAAAATAAATAAATAAATGTCTAACTAAAAAGATGCAGAAAAATACCAGTTTGCTTTCTCCTGTGAGCCACAAAGAACACATCTTATTTTAGGCCTATGAATAAAGAAGAAAAAAGAAAAAGAAAGAAAAGGGTACACTCATAATTAATTTCTGTTTGAAGAGATATACCACAAGGATAAGCTCTCTCTCTCTCTCTCTCTCTCTCTCTCTCTCTCTCTCTCTCTCTCTCTCTCTCTCTCAGTGCACACCCTGTTCAGAATTCATGGAAGAGAGTGTGTGTGTGTGTGTGTGTGTGTGTGTGGGCAGTTTTGTGATAGTGTTAGGGTTGTTTGTTATGATGATTATTATGATTATTTTCTTGTTCCTGGTGTAATGTTCAGCCACTTCTCAAAATTTTCCTGTTTAGTTCAAGCAGTGAGAAGAAAGTTGAATGTGTGTGGAGCTTTAGTTATGTTGAGGAAATGTTTGTTGTTGTTGTGGTGATGGTGGTGGTGGTGATGATGCTAATAGGAATGGCTTTCAGTATTATTATTATTATTATTATTATTATTATTGTTATTAGTATTGTCATTATCACCATCACTATCATCATCATTATCACTACTACTACTACTACTACTACTACTACTACTACTACTACTACTACTACTACTACTACTACTACTACTTCTACTACTACTGATATTAAATAGGAGCCACAACTCAACCCTACATTGCCAAGACACACAGTAGCAGTAGTAGTAGTAGTAGTAATAGTGGTGGTGGTGGTGGTGGTGTGAGGAGGAATGACACTAGCGCTAATAATGGTAATGATGAGTGCGGTGTTGGAACTCGATCTGCTTTGATGGTGGTGGTGGTGAATGGCCGCTCAGGGTGGGGCGGTGGTGTGAATCTGCGGGAGTTGACGGTGTTGCCAGAGAGAGCGAGCATTATTCTAAAACATACCTTGGCCATTTCTCCACCACATACTTTTAAAAGGTTCCAATTTTTTTTTCTTTTCTTTTTATGTATGGAAGAAAACAAAACCAGGTGCCTTGCCCATACAAAGTGAAAGCGTCAGTCAAAGCCTCCCTATGTGTATTGTGTTTATTCAGGGTTTTAGTGACACATTGACAGGATTTTCTACATTTCTAACAGGGAAACACTCGCTACGGCTGCTTATTCATCTGTGGCGCTTGAAAATAGTCCTAGAGAGAGAGAGAGAGAGAGAGAGAGAGAGAGAGAGAGAGAGATAATTGAAGACTGACACAACAAAAAATATAAGATTAGTAATAATAATAATATGATGATGATGATGATGATGAAGGGAAGCATAGAGAGGGAAGATGAAAGAAAATAAGGATGAGAGAAAAGAGAAGAAGAACAATAGAAAGAATTGTACATAGATGTAGTAGTAGTAGTGGTAATAGTAAAGTAGTAGCAGCAGTAGTGGTAGGAGTAATAGTAGTAGTAGTAGTAGTAGTAGTATATAGTTGTAGTAATGCAATTAGGTTTACGTATATACCTCAGAGAGAGAGAGAGAGAGGGGGAGGAGAGACCGTCACCACCACCACCACCAGTGCCACACCACCACCACCACCACCACTGGTCCACTACTACACCAGCAACAACAGCAGCAGTCAGTTTATCAGCAGAGGCGGAGGGGCCCGGACGCCTCTGCCGCCCGTCTCTCCCGCTTCCCTGCTACACACACAGACACTCCTTCCCTCTCCCGCCCTGCCCTCGCCCTCCCCTCTCCCTCTCCCTCTCCCTCCCGCGGTGCGAACCTTTAAAGGAGACAGACAGACAGACAGACAAGTGGAAAGCAATCTAGTGAAGGCAAGTTTGGTTTGGATTGGGTTATGAAAAGTGGTGATTGGTTTGGTGAAGTGTGTGTGTGTGTGTGTGTGTGTGTGTGTAACGTACATGCATATGGTATGATTGTGTTTCCTTGTATTGAGTTCGAGTTGCGTCACTGTGTGTGTGTGTGTGTGTGTGTAGGAGTTTATTGTGTACGTATGTGTGTGTTGTTTTTGTGTCATCATCATCATCACCATCATCACCACCACCATTCCAGAGTTTGCAGTGACTGGTTGACTGACTGACTGATGGGTGATGGGTGAAGGCTGATTGGAATCCCGCGTGACTGACTGATGGATGGATGTGAAGAGTGAGTGAGTGAGTGAGTGAGTTGTGTGACACCACGTGGAAGTGATGGTGACGCTGTTGTTGTTGTTGTTGTTGTTGTTACTTTTACGTCTACTACTACTGCTACTTCTTCTTCTTCTTCTTCTTCTTCTTCTACTTCTACTACTACTACTACTACTACTACTACTACTACTACTACTACCACCACTAAAACCACCTGTTCTCTCCTCCACAGATGGTGACTATGGATGGTGCAGCCCCCACCTCACCCACCTCATGAAGGTTAGCCCACGCAAGCCCCGGCCCCCACCGCCACCACTACCGCCACCACCACCACCACGTGCACCCACCACCACCACCACCACCGTCCTGGCGATAGTGGTGGTGGTGGTGATGGTCACGGGCTGCCAAGGACTAGGAGAGGAGATACAAGCAGACCCTACCATCACCACCACCACCACGACTAACAACACCACGACAACCACTGCAAGAAGCACCACGCAGGAGATACCAGTCACCACCACCACCACTACAGTAACGGCAGATGTCAGGAATGGCGGGGTGGCTGCAAATGGTGACAGCGGTGGGAGAAACACGGCGAACATTGGTGGCAGCGGTGGGATGATGTCTACCGATAGCTTACCTCTCACGACCAGCACTCCGCAGACCCTCACGTGTCCCGAGGATCTGTGTAAAGTAACAGGGATGACGGAGAATGCTGGGGAGGTCCTCTCGGCGGCGCCTCCACTCAAGGTAGCATGCCACGATCCCCTTCAGATTACTTCGCTGACGGATATCTGGCCCCATTGCCTCACCCCCGCCACCAGGCTGCTGTGAGTACTGAAAGTGGATGTAATTGGTGTAGTGAGGGGTGGATGGATAATGTTGTAGTTGTAGTAGTAGTAGTAGTAGTAGTAGTAGTAGTGAAGAGCCGAAGTGAAAGGGTGGCGTTGATGATAATGTAGGAGAAAGGATGTAGTAGTAATAGTAGTAGTAGTAGTAGTAGTAGTAGTAGTAGTAGTAGTAGTAGTAGTAGCCAAGGATCGTGCTGAGGTAGTAAAAGGATGGATGGGTCGTTAAGAATAGTGACGTACAGACCAAAGAGACGACCATATCTATGTGTGTGTGTGTGTGTGTGTTTAGCTGGAGAGGTCATCATATTCTCTCTCTCTCTCTCTCTCTCTCTCTCTCTCTCTCTCTCTCTCTCTCTCTCTCTCTCTCTCTCTCTCTCTCAGTTAGATACACACGCACACACACATGTATATTCATAAAGACAGATAGATATACACAAACACATACGTAAACAAACAAACAGACGCACGTAATAATAATACCAACACACACACACACACACACACACACACACACACACACACACACACACACACACACACACACACACAAAGTTTTGGTACATTTTAACAATTTTCTACTCAAGTTAAATGAGTTTCCTGTGAAGCCTATAAATTAACAACTCTGTGAATACGTACAGAGAGGTTTGTCAGGGAGGAGGAGGAGGAGGAGGAGGAGGAGGAGGAGGAGGAGGAGGAGGAGAATAGAGGGTATAGAGAAAGAGGAAGGAGGAGGAAAAAGGAGACTAGAGGGCGTTCTTATCCTCTTATTTTATACCTCTATCAGAAAAAAATAGTAGTGGTGGTGGTGGTAGGTGGTGATGGTGGTGGCTAGGTGTTTCAGTATAGGGGAGGCAGGAGGTTGAAAGGGGATGGGGGGCGTGACGTAAGACAAATGGTTTCGTCCTGCCCTAAAACCTCGTAATTTGAGGCGATAATTGTTTTGCACTGACGGTAATGATGATGTTGTTGTTGTCGTGAGGCGGTGGCGGTGGTGGTGGTGGTGGTGGTGGTGGTGAGTTAGGAAAGGCTTGGTAAAAAAAAATAGATTTGGTTTAGGTGTGGTGGTGGTGGTGATGTTGATGTTGATGGTGGTGGTGGTGGTGGTGGTGATTGTAAGTTAGGAAAGGTGGGTATAGTGGTGGTGTTGGTGATGGTAGTGGTTGTGGTGGTGATGGTAGTGGTGGTGGTGGTGGTGGTAGTGGTAGTTGGGCAAAGTTAAAATAAGTGAGGTTATATGGAGAGGTGGTGGTGGTGGTGGTGGTGGTGGGATTCTTCTGTTACTTTCTTATATGACAGTAAAAAAAATATATGTGTGTGCTTATTCATAGTAACTGTATTTATTCTATTTATTTCTATTGTTTTATGTAAGAGTGGAAAACCGACGAAGGACAACAAAAAATAATCAAACCCAAAACTTAGATGCCAGTCGCCGAGCAGGTCCGAGAAAATAAGCTTTAAAAAAAAAAATAATAGGATAAATGTCTTGACACCTCACTCGTAAACCCTTTCAGTACCACAGCGCAATTCCACAATCAATCTGCTTACTATGTGGTGACTTTATACAGCTTCAGAAACTTGTGTGGGGGATTAAAACAGTGAGGACAGTGGCCAATAATCTTCTGCCCTCCATAGACTCTTCCTGAGGCAAAGAAAATCGTCAAATTCGTGTGTGTCTCAGTACTGAAGGGGTTAAATGTGTTCAGGTCACAGGAAGATGGGAGCACAGGAGCTGACAGGGAGTTACAGAGTGTGCCAGAGTTAGTTAGTTAGTTAATTAGTCTTGGTTAGTTAGTTAGTTAGTTAGTCATGGTTAGGTTACGTGCTGGTAGTAGTGGTGGTGGTGGTGGTGGTGGTAGCGGGTCCTGCTCACCTGTTAATTAAAGGTGTGTTAGTCTGGCGCGCTTCGCTGGCAGAAAGGTAAAGGAATTAATTTATTCATGCAGCTGATGAGTTGTAATAGATTTTTAGGAAGTAATGTGTCAGGGTACACGCGCACCACCACCACCACCACCACCACCACCACCACCACCATTATCAACAAAGGCACACGCTACAGATAAGGAAACTTCAGTACAACTACCACTACCTCCTCCTCCTCCTCCTCCTCCTCCTCCTCCTCCTCGCTGCTCAGACCCAGTAACACAAACACACACATGCAAACAACACACACACACACACACACACACACACACACACACACACACGCACACGCACGGGTGAATAAGTGAGTTGAAATGAACGAGTCATGACGTTGAACTTCACACACACACACACACACACACACACACACACACACACACACACACACACACACACACACACACACACACACACACACACACCGAGTTAAGTGAATAAATAAGTAAGAATAATGAAGATACCTACTCGTTCTTTGTCATATTTTTTGCTATAACACTGCACTTTTATAAACAACACCCCTTCAGTACCATGACGCGTTTCCATAGTCACTCTGCTTACTATCTGGTGATTTTATACACCTTCAGAAACTCATGTGGGGATTAAAATACTGAAGACTCTGGGCCATTAATCTTCTGAGCCCCATAGACCCTTCCTAATGTCTATAAAATGGTCTAATCGTACACAAATCTCAAGGTAGAAATGCGTCCCAGTACTGAAGGGGTTAAAACTTGATGGGGGAACAGTGGCAGGCTCAGACCGTACCTGTAGCTTGTAGAATAGCTGTGGATGTAATAGTGTCTGGGGTGGTTGTAATGTTGGTATTGGTAGTAGTGGTAATGGATAGGTTAGTGTGGTAGTATTCGTTGAGATAATGGTAGTAGGGATAGTGGTAGAATAGTTGTAGTTGTAATGTTGGTTAGTTATGGTAAGAGTTAGTAGCAGTAGTAGTAGTAGTAATAGTAGTAATTGTTGTTGTTGTAATAGTAAGGTTAATAGCTGTGATAATAGAAAGTTATTAAGTAGAATAGTAGTAATTGTAGAGTTAATAGTGATAGGATTAGTAGCAGTGATAATAGTTGAATAAAAGTAGTAGAAAATCGAAAAATAGTTATAAGGATAATGGTAGGGTTCATGGTTGTAATAGTAGTAGTAGTAGCAGTAGTAGTAGTCTTAGAACTTATGAGAATTGAAGAATACTATATGAGTGAGCAGAATAATATATAGTAGTAACTCAGTAGTAGGGGAAGTGTAAGCAGGTTTGAGGGTCACGTGACATTATTAGAATGAGGCCAAGAGTTAGATTAGACAGAAGAAGAAGATTATCGCCTCATTTTTCTTGTGTACACCTTTGAATGACTCAGTAATGGACGTGAGAGTGAATGTAGGAAAGGTGGTGGTGAGGAAATATATCACCCGTGGTAAGATAAGATTGATGCAAGAGTTAGATTAGTAAAGGAAAGATTATCAGCTCAGTTTTCGTCTTGTTTACAAATGAATGTTAGTGATTATAAGAATGTAAGGAAGATGGACGGTAAATATATCTCACCCGTGGTAAGATAAGATCGAAGTAAGAAGGAAAGGTTATCAGCTTACTTTTTGTCTTGTTTAAAGCTTTGAATGACTCGCAGATGAACGTAGGAGTGATTATAAGAAAGATGGACACTAATTATATCACGGAAAAGTTAGATTAGTAAAGAAAAGCCTAACCTGACCTAACCTAACTGTACTTGACCTTACTCTATCCTTACCTAACCTGACCTAACCTAACCTAACCTAACCTAACCTAACCTAACCTAACCCAACCCAACCCAACCTAACCTAACCAAACCCACCAATTTCACACTCACTCTACACCTGCCAATATTAATGAAGGCAAACACATATGGACACACCTGAACACACCTGCCTTTTTAGTGACTTGGGGAAAGGGGGGGAGGGGAGAAGGAAGGGAGGGAAGGGTAACTAATTAAGAATAAATAGCCGGTGTGAGTACGTGTGTTTGTGAGTTAATTAGTGCAGTGTGAGGTGAATGTTATCACACCTGCCTGTGTTTACCTGTGTGTGTGTGTGTCTGTGTGTGTGATGGTGATGGTGTGATGTGGTGGAAGAGGATAATGATGGCGAGGAAGGAAGGAAGGAAGGAAGGAAGGAAGGAAGGAAGGAAGGAAGGAAGGAAGGAAGGAAGGAAGGAAGGAAGGAAGGAAGGAAGGAAGGAAGGAAGGAAGGAAGAAAGAAAGAAAGAAAGAAAGAAAGATTACAGTGATGATGATGATGATGATGATGATGATGGGGAGGAGGAGGATAATGATGGTTTGGAAGAAGAAAAGGAGGAGGAGGAGAGGAGAAACAGGGATTACAATGATGATGAAGAAGAGAACGAAGAGAAGGAGGAGGAGGAGGAGGAGGAGGAGGAGGAGATTATGACATGGAAGAGGAAGAGGAGAAAGAAGAAGAAGGATTTAGAATGATGATGGAAATGACTGCACATCTTTTTCTTTCCCTTTTCCTTATAACATTCATTTTCCCCTCTTTTTATGTTCTCCCCTCTCTTCCCCTTGTATTTTATTCCCTCTTTTTCCCTCTCCTTGTTATCTTCTCCCCTCTTTTTCCCCTCCTTGTTATCTTCTCCCCTCTTTTCCTATCCTTGTATCTCCCCTCTTTCCCCCTCCTTGTATCCTCTTCCCCTCGTATCTTCTCCCTTCTCTTCCCTCATTTCCCTTCCTCACCTCGTATTCTAAAACGCTTACCTCTCTCAGCAGAATTTTCCAAGGCCACAGATTTAATTAGTCAGGATTTCAAGACTGTTTCTTTGGCTCATGATGTAGAAATGTTGTTAATCTGTCACTATAGCAGTTAAAACAGCCTTAAAAACCATAACTAGTACTCCTACTGTTTTGTAAGGGCACAGAGGGGATCAGTCGGGTTCTTAAGGGTGTTTCTTTGGTTCGTAATGTAGAAATCTTGTTAATCTGTCACTATAACAGTATAAACAGTCTTGAATACCACCACTACTACTATGAAGATTGGTTTTTAAGGCCGCAGAGGTGATCAGCTGGGTTTTCAATATATAAATCTTGTTAGTCTTCTGCTATAACAGTATAAACAGCCTTCAAAACCCGCGTCACTTCAAAACCCGCGTCACTTCAAAACCCGCGTCACTTCAAAACCCGCGTCACTTCAAAACCCGCGCGTCACTTCAAAACCCGCGTCACTTCAAAACCCGCGCGTCACTTCAACTCCTTCAGTACTGGGACTGTATTTTTTTTTACCATGAGTTTTGATTACAATAGAAGATTTTTTACTTACATAACGTACTTTCTATGTATGTCACAAGATGAATGGGCAGTCTTCAATATTTTTAATCTTTTCGTTTTCCCTCGGTAGGTTAGGTTTTGTGTTTCTTGCTAAAACTTATGATATTTCCCCTCGTTAGGCTGCCATGTGTTACTAATCCTTTTATTTTTTTTCCCCTCGTTAGGTTGCCATGTGTTACTAATCCCTTTCATTTTTTCCCCTCGTTAGGTTGCCATGTGTTTGTGTTACTGATCCCTTTCATTTCCCCCTTGGTGTGTTTCAGGGACTTGTCTGACTGCGGCCTGACGCACCTCACTCCTCGCGTCCTGTCACACCTGCCCAACCTGGAGAAGCTGTGAGTACTTGCCCTCCATCACCGCTTGTTTGCTTAGCTTTGATCAGGTCAAGTCAGGCCAAATCAGGTCAGGTTAGGTTAGGTCAGGACAGGTTAGGTCAGGTCAGGTCAGGTCAGGACAGGACAGGACAGGACAGGACAGGACAGGTTAAGGTTAGGTTAGGTTAGGTTAAGGTTAGGTTATGGTTCCAGGCTTGGTAAAACTGAAAAAAAATAGATAAAAGAATAAATAAGATAGATAGATAAATCTTTCTACTTTTTCCCCCATAAATAAAA
>NC_059263.1:947500-962500 GCF_017591435.1 Portunus trituberculatus | reverse complement strand
TAATTGTTAGTGTTGCAAGAATTAAGAGTAGGTTTTAAGAATGAGGAATATGTCTAAAGGTGTGGTATAGGGATGGACAGAGAAATAGACGCATGTTTCATTGAGTGGAGGCAGTGAGAGGCTGAAGCAACCGTCCTTGTGGCAACAATGAGGTGGCGAGACCAGCACTTGCTTTACCAGTGTTTGTGAGCATTGCAACAGTTTATGGTTGTGAAACTCTGCCTGTTAAAGAGGATGGCATTGAAGAGGTACTGAATGCTGAGAACACACACACACACACACACACACACACACACACACACACACACACACACACACACACACACACACACACACACACACACACACACTACCAGACACCTTATTGTACCCTTCCTCCCATAGAACCACCTTTCCTACCACCAGACACACCCTCAGAACCACCTTTCCTATTACCAGACACACCCTCAGAACCACCTTTCCTACCACCAGACACACCCTCAGAACCACCTTTCCTACCACCAGACACACTTTATTAGTCCCTTCCACCTTCAGAACCACCTTTTCTAACTCCAAACATCTTATTGTATCTTCCCATTCTTAGAACCACTTTTCCTACCACCAGACACTTTTTCGTTCCCTCCCACCCTCAGAACCACTTTTCCTTCTACTATACACACACTTTTTTGTTCCCTTTCATCCTCAGAACCACTTTTCTTATCACCAGGCATGTTATTGTACCCTCCCACCCTCAGAACCACTTTCCCTACCATCAGACACACTTTATCATTTCCTTCCACCCTTCCTCAGATGGCCCAGAGTCGTCAGAAGTGGAGCTGGAACCAGAACTGGACCAGGTTGTGTTTGCCGGAGACTCCCTTCGCTTGCGGTGCCGAGTGACCAGCGCACAGGAGGGCCATCAGGTGTGGTGGGCCAAGGGCGAGACACACCTCCTGCCACGCCAACCCTCGCTACACAACCACACTTCCGCCACTGTCACCGGCTACCTCGACCAGCACCAGCAGAGAGGAGGAGCTGTGGTCAGGAACACCTACCTGCCTGAAGCTATTGAGAGGTGAGGTTTGGGCAGGCTAGGCTGGGTTGGGTTTGGGTTAAGTGAGTTTTTGTTGCCTTTGGTTTGGTTTGGTTGAGTTACATTCGATTCAATTTAGTTAGGTTAGGTTAGATTTAGTTTGATTAAATTATGTTCTGCAACTCAAAAAAAGAATAAAACATCTATTTCTTGCAACTTCCATCACTGTTATCATTCTGTTGACCTTCAGTTTAGTTAGGCTGCATTCAATTAGATTAGGTTTGCTTTGATCAGTTTAGGTTAGGTTAGGTTATACAACTTGAAAAAGGAAAAGAATCCCAACATTGACTTCTAAACTCCGTCACTCATCACTGGTGCCATTCCCTAGCCTGGTGGAGATAGACGAGCTGAACGGCACACACAGCGGGGACTGGTCGTGTCTGGTGCAGGGGCAGAAGGGCAACCACACCCGCACCGTCAGTATCTACGTGATCGCCCACGACACCAAGTACTGCCCCATGAACGGTGAGAGCAGACTTGGGTTGAGGGGAAGCGGGAAAGTGTGTGAGGGCAGATGTCTAAGTAACTATTTAGAATTGAAACAGTTACCTCAGATCACTCAGTTTACTCACTCGCTCCTGAGATGTGTGGACTTCAGTATTCACAGGGTGGTGATGTGTAGAGGTAAAAGAAGGAGGAAGGAACGAAAACTATGATACAATAATGTTACCTTTCTTATTCCTAATCTAACATAACATCACAATACCTCAATATAATGTTGCATGTTCTTCCTCAACCTTTCTTCCTTAACATAACATAACACCACCACATACCACCTCTTCCTCACTCAACGCTCCAACTTAACATCACACTATCTCAATATAATGTTACTTAACCGTCATCTCTTCCATAACTTAACACCATCACACACCACTCACTCCTCGCTCTGTCCTGTCACCTCATTCCACTCCCTCCTTACAGCCACCAGTGACAACCGTGGCTCCTATGTGTGGCCGAGGACAGTGGCCGGCGTGCGGGTGGAGCTTGCCTGTGCTGGCCTGGTCCCGCCCCATCAACGCGGCGCACACAAGTTCACCTCCAAGACTGCCAGCACCACCATCTCCATCAGCACTGGGAAGCACCACCGCACGCCTGTCAATGCTGCCTCAGCCCTGCGCTCCCCACAGTGGCGCATGGCGGAGCACACCTGCTCTGAGGACGGGGAGTGGGAGGCTCTGAACACTGCCAGGTGCCCCTTCGTCTCAGAAACCACCAAGATACTGGAACAGTTTGCCTTGATGAATGTGGTGACCACCAAGACGAGTTTGATGGTCAGCGCTCAGTCTTTGAGGAACTTCACGAGGGAGGGGAAGAACCTACAGGACCCCATGGATGTCGTGTTCCTGGCTAAGACAGTGGAGCAGTACACAGACTTGCTCACCACCCTCTCTAGCTCTAAGGAGACAGCCAACACTCTCATCGACATCATCAGCGCCTCCATGTCAGCCACCAAGGGTCAGTGAGGCAAGGGGGTCTGACTGGAAATGGGGAATGAAGGAAGAAGGGCAAGGAAGGGGGTTGGCTGCAGATGGGGAGGGAGAGACAGGAAGCAAGGAAGGGGTTTGGCTGTAGGTGGGGAGGGAGAGACAAGGGGCAAGGAGGGAATCTGACTGGAGGTGGGAAGTGAGGGAAAGGGGGGAAGGAGAGGGTCTGGCTGCAGGTGTGGAGTGTTGGTGTGGGTTAGTGAGGGAGGAGGAGGCAAGGAGAGAGTTTGGTCTTAAGTGGGGAGTGTGTGAGTTCTTGTGGTGGTTTATCTAGAGATGCTCATAAGAAAAGTATAGTTTTTGTCTTATATATGTAGTTGTAGTCTTTTCTAGGCACATTGGCTCTTGAAGTGCTAAAAACTGATATGACAGACATTTTTCTCTCTCTGTGTGTCTGTCTCTGTCTCTGTCTCTCTGTCTCAGTCCTGCAGTCATACATAGACACAATCAGACACATTTATCTCCCTCCCTCATCATCTTCCCATAACTTTATCTGACCTGAAGAACACAACTCGCCTACACACATTCATACATACAAGAACATCCACCTCCTATGACACTCTGGGCTCTCTTCCTGCTCTTAACAAACATCACCATTCATTACAATCACCTATCATTTAACCTCCATCACCATAACAACACCATTCTCAATAAACACATTCATGCATAAAAGAACATCCACCTCCTTGTATTACACTCTAGGCCCTCTTCTACCCACAGACAACCCCAACAGACATTATTCAGTACAGTCCCCTATCATTTAACCTCCATCCCCATAACAACACTACAGTATACTCAATAAACACACACAGGTAACTCGCAATTTACACGATAGATGCATTCCAAGAGGCATCGCGTATTTCAAAATTCGCGTAAAACAAACTTGTAATTCTCATAAGAAAGAATAGATAATAAGGATGATGCAGGATGTGGTCCAAATCATGTATAAGCAAACCAATATTTTTTTGGTTGCGTATTAACAAAAATGCGTAAATTAAACATGCGTAAATCAAGAGTTACCTGTACGTATATACAAGAACATCCACCTCGGACTCCTTCTATGACACACTCTTGGCTCTCTTCCTACTCCTGGACAACCCCAACAGACACCATTCAATACAGTCCCCTATCATTTAACCACCATCCCTATAACACCATTCTCATCCCCATCACCTCTCCCTCCCCATCAGAGCTCCTGACTAAAGCAGAAGCGCTGGACAGATCTTGTGGCCGGCTGGTGGGGTGTCTATGGGACGTGACCACTCACTTCCCCACCCTCCACCAGGCCATGGCTACTCACTTGGAGATGCATCAGTTCTCCCGTCACCTCAATGCCTTCTCTGGCCAGACCTGCACCTGGTACCGACGCAGCGCCCACTCCACAGAACGTCACTTCAGATGCAACACTAATAATTACGCCAAGCTGTACAGGTGTGTGTGTGTGTGTGTGTGTGTGTGTGTGTGACTTGTTCTGGTAGTGCATTTTTCAGATTTTTGTTTTAGTGAAAAATTTCTTTTTTATATATGTAAGTATTGATATTTTGTTGATCATAAATGGGGATGTTTTAGTCAGTAATCTTGCTCTCGTTTTTTCATTAATTATTTTTAGTCTGTAGCTTGTCGTCAGTTGATTGAAATAAAGTGTGTTTGTATTTGCCTAGTTGTATTGTACAGGATTCAAGGGGGGGGCTCATAGTGTCCTGTCTCCATGTCTCCATTTATCTAATTTTTCCTTAAAGTTATGCATATTATGTGCTGTAACAACTTCATTATTCAATGCATTCCACTTCTCCACTGTTCTGTGTGGAAAACTATATTTTCCAATATCCTTCACACACTGCCTCCTCTTGATCTTCTTTACATGTCCTCTTGTCCTTCCATCTTCTTCTGTCACCAGCACCAGGTTTTCCATGTTTATCTTTTCAATGCCATTAACTATCTTGTACATTGTTATTAGGTCCCCTCATTCTCTTCTATCATGTAAGGTTGGTAGCCCCATTTCCTTCAGTCATTCTTCATATGTTATGTCCTTTAGTTATGGCACCATCTTTGTAGCAATCTTCTGTATCTTTTCTAATCTTCTTGTATCCTTTTAAGCACTCAGAGACCACACCACTGCTGCATGCCTTGGATGTATCATGCTTATGATGATTTTTTTCATCATATCTTTATCCATGAATTGAAATGCCACTCTTATGTTAGTCAACATTTTATATGATATACCAAATAATGGTGGTAATAGTGGTAGTAATAGAAAAGAAGAGAGACATTCTTGACTGCAGCAATAGTAGCAAGAAATGTGAGAATAAGATAGAAAAACAAAAGAATAGATAAATGAGTATCTGCAGGAACCATGGTAGAGGGGGCAGCAACAATTAACATTTGTACACACACACACACACACACACACACACACACACACACACACACACACACACACACACACACACACACACACACCACTCACCACTCACCACTCTCCTTCACCCACAGCAGCGACGACGAGATCCTTGACGTTCAGATTCAGCTTCCCTCCAGCCTCTTCTCCCATGGCAAGCCCTTCCACCAGGCCACCACCACCACCACCTCCCCTGCCAATGCCTCTGACGACGACCCAGCCCCATCCCATGCCCCGGACACCAAAGTGCAGCTCCAGTTCTTTGTGTACAACACGGCCAAGCTGTTCCCCCACATTGGGGCCCGCGGCGACGGCCTGGAGTCTTGGGAGGTGACCAGTCCGGTGATCGGGGCACGGGTGAGCGCCGGGGAATTGACAGCCAACGGGGGTGAATGGAGTGGTGGTTTGGAGGACGTCGGGGTGCTGCGAGTGGAGGACAGCGTGTACGTAACTCTGCGTTCGGCCATCTACAGCTACAGCATCATGCCGGTGTGGTGGCGCGTCAATGCCTCCGCTAACGGCCGGGGTGAATGGTCCAGCGAGGGCTGCAAGATTGTCAAGATGCATAACTCGCTGGTGGTGTTTCGCTGTGACCGCCTGGCCCACTTCGCCCTGCTGCAGGACATGGCCGCACGTCATCGGGGCCGGGGTGGGCCCAGGGAGGGGGCAGCATTCAGGCCCAGTGCCCCGGGAGTGTATGTGGGCAGTGCGGTGTGTGCTGCCTTCCTCATGGCCTCCATTGCAACTTGGGCTGCCCACCACAGCCGCATTGCCACGGCCAGCAAGAACAAGCACTCCCTGCTGAACACCTGGGTGGCACTGCTGCTACTGGTGGCACTATTCACTGCCGGGGCACACCAAACACACCACCGGCCGCTGTGCCAGGGCGTGGGTGTGGCGCTGCACTACCTCACCACCTGTGTGCTGCTCTGGACCACTGTCACCGTCACCAACCTCTACAAGAAGGTGGCCAAGGCTCTGCGGCCGCCCCCACCCCCTGATGAAGCGCCCCCGGATGTCCCACTGCCACCCAAGCCCATGCTACGTTTCTACCTGGTGGGATGGGGCATTGCCCTCATCCTGTGTGGCATCTCGGCCGCAGTCAACCTGCACCAGTATGCCGGTTACCACTTCTGCTTCCTGGCGTGGGGCCCCAGCCTGGGGGCCTTTGTGGCACCCACCGCTGCCCTCACACTCATCCTGGCCACGTTCTTCCTCCTCACTCACTGCTCACTCAGGTAAGTCTTCTCTAGTTTTTATCTCCTTATTTTATATTTATAGTGACTCTTTATTTTATCCTCTGAGTAACTAATAGCTTTAGATTCTGTTTTTGTTCTCTGTTTTGCTCTCATGTGTTCTCTTTACTTATGGTATCTTAAAAAGTACTGTACAAATAGGTCTGGTCTTGAATTAAAACTACTGTGTTAGGGTTTATAATAGTGATTTTAAATAAAGCTGCACTTTCTGAGCATCTTCCCTTCACAATCAATAGTGAGTCTTGCATGCCGGCAATAGTGTTTGTGCCAGTACCAGTGCCTGTGTCACTGCTGGGCCTCCCCACAGATCACTGCGTGCCACCTACCCTGCCACAGCTGCCGCCACGGCAGAGACCACAGAGCTGGAGCTGCTGGATGCTGCCTCACCTGCAACAGAGGTGGCAGGGCCTGGGGCTGCGGCGGAGGAGGTGAGCCTGGCCTCGCGGGACACAGCAGCCAGTGTGACGGATGGTCAGCACAGTCCACTGACACAGCTGCGTGCTCATGCCGTCACCCTGCTACTGTTTGGCCTGACATGGACAGCAGCGGCCATCACCACAGCGGCGCCCTTCCAGGAGATCATCCCACACCACACAGCTATCTTCAGCGCCATTTATGCCATGTGTGCCAGCAGCCTGGGTATCTTCATCTTTGTGTTCTTTTGTCTGAGCCGAGGGGATGTGTGGGAAGCGTGGCGGAGCTGCTCCTGGGGTGGCCTGCTGCCACGGCGAGGAAGGAAGGAGGAGGAGGAGGTGCGTCTCACCTTAGCGCCAGCCAACAACACCACCATTGCCACCCAGAACAACCAGAGTGCCGTGCGGCCCAGCGACAACCGTGGGCCGCGGGACGCTCCCTCCACACACAGCCTGGAGTCCTCCCACACCCACAACACCAACAAGTCCTCCTCGGTGTCGCAGAGCATCCTGACCTCCACCAAGGGGGATGGTGTGGTGGTGGCCAAGACAGCCAACAATCTGCAGCTGCTGAGCCTGGGCGCTATGACCAACGACCTGCACTACGCCCCTGAGCTATTTTACAACCCCAAGCAGGCTGGTGTGGCCAAGCGGTTCTTCCAGAAGCAGCGGCTGCGCCAGATGGTGAAGCAGAACAACCTGGAGGTGAACCGTGCTGACAGCGACTGCAACTCCACCGTGTACCGGCCCAAGATGTCCCGTGCTCTTAACTGCGACGCCAACACCCACCGTGGTTTTGACCCGGCCTGCCTCGGGGCATCCAGCAAGGTCAACAACACCAACATCCACGTGGACACCGTGTTCCCCTACCTGGGCAGCGAGATGCAGCCTGGCAGCAGCAAGCAGGCCACCAAGGACCCCACGCCAGAGGTGCTATGCGTACTGGGCCCCGCCCCAGACCTCTACCAGGCGGCGCCGCGGGGCACCGAAGGGGAGCGGGGTTGGGCCACCATACCCCGCAAACCCAGAGCTTTCATGGAGGAACCCCTCAGCCCTCTACGGCGAGGTGGCTCCTTCCCCAGCATCACTGAGGAGGGGCGCCCCGCTTCCCGTGCCCCCAGCCAGACCTCCACCTTAGACCAGCCACCATATCCCCTCCCCGACCCCCTGCCCCAGCAACACCCTCGCCTCTACAGCTTCCCTCCTCCTGGTGCTGCCCCACACTACCACCATCACCACCATCTCCAGGGTGCTGAGGATGAGCCCCCGTCCCATAAGGCAAGGGGCACCTTCACCCCCGAGCAGGGTGAACGGCCAGACCCTGGGGCAGATGGCTCCCGCACCGGCCGCCCCCACCGCTACCGGCCAGGGCGGGAGCGACCACGGCCAGGCAGGAACAGGCGGCGGCAGCTGCGGGTGCGGGGCGGAAGTGCGGGTGGGTCGGTTGTTGGGGCAGGGGAGGGGCGGGAGGACTGGACGGATGACAACACCCCGCCGGTCATCATCAACTTGTCACCAGGGGACGCAGGGCGCTCCTCAGGGTCTGACAAGGATGCAGTCACCCACCAGTTCATGCCCTTCCCTGTCCTTCCCCGCAATGTGACTCCCCCGGGGCCCCCGCTGAGCATGCTGGACCAGCGGCCACACCCCCAGGACCCCCCAAATCTCATGTGTGTGGACCTGACCTGGCCACATGTCATGGCCCCACTGGGCACCGACCACCCCGGACGCAGCAGACATGAGCCAGCGGCCTGCCAGTGCCTGCACAGCTTCCCCCCGGGGCTGGAGGATCCCGCAGGGCTGGGGGTGTGTTGTGAGGGAGAGGATGGTGGTGCAGCTAGCTGGGATAGTGAGGGGGGTGAGGGGTACTGGTGTGCTGGGGGTGGGGAGCAGCGGGCCAGCGCGTGTGAAGTGAGCGGCTGTGATGCCTCCAGCCTGTGTGGCGGTGGCCTGTCTGGCAGCAGCAGCAGCAGTGGCAGCAGCGGCGGCAGCTGTGGGGAGGGGGCTGGTGGTGTCAGTGAGGGGGGCAGTGTTGACCCGGCAGTGGGCACCAGTCCCCGGGGCAGTGTCAACATTTCTGACTCTCCCTACGACTCTCCCTTGCACCGCCTCCACCAGAACACCCCTGACAGCGGCTCATTGGACTCGGGGCTCCTCAGCTCCCCTGGTAGACCCCCTCTACCTGAAGGGCCCCAGCGGGCAACTCTGCACGGAGAGACCACCACCAGCGCTGAGTCCCTTAACCTGCCGCAGGATGCCCCCTCCCCGTCCTCCCCGGCCTGCTACCTCACCAACAGCTCAGAAGAAACGGTGCTGCGCCGCGACGACCCAACCCAGGACAGTGATGAGGGCACGGGGATGGGGCGGAAGGCAGGGCAGGAGTCGGGACAGGGGACAGAAGTGGGGAGTTGTTCTGGGGAGAGGCAAGCAGAGACGGAGGAACCTGAAGCAAATCCTAAGAGAGAGACTTGTGTGTAGTGGCCCCACCATGTCCCTTCCTGTCCTGCCCCATCCCATCCCACCCTGCCCTGCCCTGCCCTGCCCTGCCCTGCCCTGCCATATCCAGCCCTGCCTCCTCACCCACTCTGATATTTATTGCTATACTGACACATCACCCACAACACAACACAACACAACACATTTTATGAAACACAAAAAATAATCACAATAATGAAATGAAATGGAATTAAAAAGTTAAATGAAATGAAACTTTCCCCCCGAAAAAAACCCTTCAAAATGTAAATAAATATAAATATATATTATATCTATATGAAAAATAAATAAAACTTCATTTGAATATTATTATTAGTTATGTAAACAACAAAAAATCAATTAATAATAGTAATAATAATACAATAATAATAATAACAGTTCCAAATTTCTATATTATGAGCAAGAACAAATTTTACTGTTTTGTCATTTTAACTATTATAACACCCCCACTTTCCCCTTTTCCCCTTCTCCCATCACCTCTATCCCTTCCTCCTTCCTTCCCATCACCTTTATCCTTCCCCTTCACTGGCCTTCCTTATCCCAGTTGCCCTCTTCATCTTCTACCACTCCATCCCCTTCCTTCCTCTTCCTGTCCATCCTTATTCCAGTTTTTCTTTATCTCTTCTATTTATCATTCCTATCTTTCTCTTTTATTTCTTCTTACCTTCCTTTTGATCTTTCTTTCTTTTTTTCTTCTTTATTTCCCATTCTTTTCTTTCCTTATTTATGTTTCTCTCTCCATTAACACATTTCCTTCTATTTTTCCCTACTTTTCTATTAATCTCTTCTCGCTTTTCCAGTTGTTTCTCTATTTTTTTCCCAATCCTTTCTTCCTCTTCTCTTTCACTAATGTTTTCTTTATTACCATTCCCTCATCCTTTTTTTTTCCTTAATTCCTACCCTTTTCTTTTCATTTTCTTTTTTTTTCCTATTTTCTTACCAATCCTCCCTTTCCTTTCTTCTTTTGTTAATATTTCACTTTATTATTCCATCTTATTCCTTTTTTCCACTCTAGTTTTTTTTCTTATTTTCTTCCCAATCCTTCCTTTCTTCTCCTCTTCTCAATATCTTTCCTTTATTATCATTGCCTCTTAACCTTTTCTTTCTAAACTCTTAGTCTCATATATTTTTTTTTTCACTTTTATATATTTTTTATTCTTCCTTATCTTCCCTTTCCTCTCTCTCTTTCTTTTTCTTCCCCTTTATCATCATTCTCTTTTAACCTTTTCCATCTTTTTCACATCTAAACATCCCTTCCCAGTCTTCTTTTCTATGTCATTCTGTCCTCCTATAAACCTCCCTACCCTTCCCTCCCTCCAGTGTCGTAAGAAGCATTAAAAAGAACACCACCAGTATTTATATATTATACAGTATATATATATATTACTTGTAGATATGACATTATTTTGATAGCTCGTTTAAGTTGTTTTTATTTTTATTTGTATGCATTTTTTTTTTATACATTTGAGTGTTTTTTTGAGTGTTAAAGGCAAAATGTGTTACTATTTTTTGTTTTCTCTTTGTAGATATAGAGGGTTTAATTCTCTCTCTCTCTCTCTCTCTCTCTCTCTCTCTCTCTCTCTCTCTCTCTCTCTCTCTCTCTCTCTCTCTCTCTCTCTCTCTCTCTCTCTCTCTCTCTCTTTTTTTTTCCCTTTTCTTCTACATATCAGTTTCTTGATTCTTTTTCTTCCTTTCATCTTTCGCAGCCTCGTTTTCCCTTTCCTTGATATCTTTTTTTTTTCCTTCCTTCATATTTCTTTTATCTCCTTGCTTCTTTTCTTTTCTTCTCTTCTCTTCTCTTCTCTTCTCTTCTCTTCTCTTCTCTTCTCTTCTCCATTGCATTAGGAAACACTAGGGCATTATGAGTACCTAATTTTTTTTCTATAGGCATTTTAGAAACCCAAAGCTTGTGTACTGTATTCTATTTCCTCTCCAATTGAACTAATAGTATACATTTTTCCCCCCTCATCTCCAGTTAGCATTTCTGAGTCTCGTGTTTGTGTGTGTTTGTGTGTTTTTGGACTCAATAAGAGAGACTTTTTAGCTCTCAATTTTTTTTTTTTTTTATTTTTGGTTATGATTCTTTTGTTTACACGTTTCTTTCAACATATACTACATTTGTTATTCTTTTTCCCTCGTGGTCCTGTAAATAAAGATACTTTCCTGCGTGTGTATGTCTGGTTTTTAAAAGACGTGCAATGAATGTGAATTTTATGCGAGGGGTACTTCTCATTATCCTCTACTCTAGCCTAGCCTTATAGTAGTCTGCCGCTGCCTCACAGTTCATTTATTTATTTTATTTTATTTATTTGCTGCTTTAGATGGCGTGTTTTAGTTATTACGTGGTGGAAGTGGTGGCATTTTATCATTTTATTTTCTTTGGACTGAATTGGTTGTTTTGATTGAAAGATTTATTTTATAGTTCATAGATTGGTTTATTTTATTTATTTTATTTTTTTTCCATTTAGTTGACATTTCTTGCTCATTAGTTGGTTAGTAAGCTTCGACTTGTCAATCTTTTAGTTTATTTATTTATTTATTTTGAGTGACAACTTAGAGAAATTAACGTGTCTTAAAGAACTTTTTTTTTTCTCATAACTCTGAAGCATTTATGGTCTTATTCATACACTTTTCATTCATACACTTTTCTTTAGGCTCGTTAATTGTCGAGTTGAATAACAAGTGGTACAGTGATAGACGTTAGGTGGCTTACTGGTTTACTGGTTAGGCCCTTCCCGGTGACTCGCCTGTCTGTAGTGCCTTTTCTTGTGTGTGTGATAGCACCACCCACCCTCACTCCTGACCAGCTTGCTCTTATGAATGGCCAGATACACGCCATGAGCCGCTCTCGGGGCTGGCTGGCTGGCTAGCTGCTGGCGGTGGCTGGTTGGCTGGCTGGCTTGCTGCTGGCGATGGCTGGTTGGCTGGCTGGCTTGCTGCTGGCGGTGGCTGGCTAGCTGGCTTGCTGCTGGCGGTGGCTGGCTGGCTGGCTTGCAGCTGGCTGTGGCTGGTTGGCTGGCTGGCTGTGGCTGGTTGGCTTGCTGCTGCTGGTGGCTGGCTGGCTGGCTTGCTGCTGGCGGTGGCAGGCTGGTTGGCTGGCTTGCTGCTGGCGGTGGCTGGTTGGCTGGCTTGCTGGCGATGGCTGGCTGGCTGGGGACGCGAGGAAAGGAGAAGAGGATCTAGTAAGGGAGCTGGAGCCTGAATGGAGAAATAATTATTGGTGGTGAGTCGCATTAATCTTACCTAATTCCTTCAGTATAATGACTCGTTTTCATTTTGCTTACTATTTGGTTATTCTAAACAGCCTCAGACACATATGTGAGGATTAAAATAGGGAGACTGTGTGGCCACTGATCTGACTTCCGTAGACCGATCCTAATGTAAATGAAACGGTCTAATCAGCCACACCAAAAACTCGGAAGGTAAAAATGTGCCCCAGTACTGAGGAGGGTTAATCTTAAGGTATAACACTTTTATGGAGGGTGTGGAAGGGTAAGGAGTCTCAGGTTTTTATCATTATCATTATTATTTTTTATGGTAATGGTCCAGTATAGCTAGGGTGAAATCTCGAGTCAGCTGTAGCATCTCGAGGGTTAGCGACATTTTCCCGCCACTTTGGGTTTTGTGAAGGTGTGCAGGGAAACTCATTAGCTTTTCTCTTATCCATCCGTTTCTCGTTTTCCTCCTCCTCTTTCTTCCATTTCCTCATCCATTCATCTTCTTTCCTCTTACTATTTTCACCTTTTCTCAATTTTTTTTTCTATTTTCCTCTTTTCCTACGTTTTTCTTCTTATCGCTCGTCCATCACCCGTTTTATATCAGTTTTCCATTCACCTTTACATCTTCTCTTTCTCTCTTCTGTCCCTTTCTCGTTTCTCTCCCCTTTTTTCTCTTAACTAATAGAAAAAAAAAAAATAGGAAGGTGTAGCAATACTGGGCCATTTCCCTATTTACTTTCAACAATGACTCCAGCCCTTAATCTGAAACACTTCCGAGCCTCACCTTCACGATTTTCAAAGGGTTCTGGTTGAAGTTACGCGAGAAAAGGAGAGGAGGATCTAGTAAGGGAGCTGCAGCCTGAATGGAGAAATAATTATTGGTGGTGAGTCACATTGATCTTACCTAATTCTTTCACTACAATGACGCGTTTTCATTTTGCTTACTATTTGGTTATTTTAAACAGCCTCAGACACATATGTGAGGATTAAAATAGGGAGACTGTATGGCCACTGATCTGACTTCCGTAGACCGATCCTAATGTAAATGAAACGGTCTAATCAGCCACACCTAAAACTCAATGGTAAAAATGTGTCCCAGTACTGAGGAGGGTTAATCTTAAGCTTTCTGTAACTCTAGTGATAAGCCGCCGTGATACAGTGGGAACCATGCGTGCTTTGGGGTCCGAGGGGTCTCCAAGCGCACGGGTTCGAATCTTGTCCACGGTCCGAGTGTAGCTTGGGCTTCCTCACTCGGGACAACGGCTTCCTAGCGGGTGGGCTTTGAGATAGGAGGTACCACAAAAAGTATCTCCTTTACCCCATCAATTCCCATGAAAAAAAAAAGCCCGTATGGTGTAAATAAATAAAAAAAAAAGTTGTTTTTTTCTGTATTATCAGCAGGATTTTACTCAACAACTCGGCTCATGGTCTCTGTAGTGCTTGGAAATCGTCGCAGTGAGAAGGAAGCGTTTCTCAAGATGGCGCTTTTCCTCGTGGTGTTGGTATGGGTGTTGCCTTTCAATTGATAATGCAATATTTAGGTTAAATTATCGCCCGGATCAGGAAAAACGAAAACAACATGGTCCTTTTTTCAGCATCGACTATTGAACTCCATGGACAAAATAAATGCTAAACTGTTTGTAAATGTAGCTGTTTTTCTTTACTTTTTTTTCCTGAACTCTTTGGACAATTAGAAGCATAACTGTTTAGGAATGTGTTTATTTATTTATGCATTATTTTATATTTATTTTATCATTATTATTCAATTATTATTATTTGTTTATTTATTTTACTTTTTTTTTCTAAGGGTTACGAAGATAAATGTGACATGATCCCTGTTATTGTTATTGCTGCTGTTGTTATTATTATTATTATTCTCGGTGTGGCATTTAAAAGTCATGCGATTCTTTCTTTTTCCTCTCCTTATTAATTTTTACTTTTATTCATCCATTCACGTTTGTTATTGATGATGTTATTGTTGTTATTGTTCTTATACTTGCTGGTTGGATACTTAACCCCTTCAGTACTGTGACGCATTTTTACCTTGAGCTTTGTGTACGATTAGACCATTTTACTGACATTAGGAAGGGTCTATGGAGGTCAGAAGATTAATGGGAAGGGTCTATGGAGGTCAGAAGATTAATGGCCACAGTCTTCACTATTTTAATCCCCACATAAGTTTCTGAAGCTGTAGCAAATCACCAAATACTAATCTGAATGAATAACAAACCATGTCAGAATAGAGAAGAGTTTAAAACACACCAGATTATCTTACTTCCTTTTCTCTTGCCGTCTTTCTTTCTATGCATTTATCTTTTCTTTCTTCTTCCTTATATCCGGGTCTACGGCGAGGTGTGGGTGGGTGGGTGGGTGAGGTGTGCGTGGGCGTGTGCGCGGTGTACCAAGTGTCCTAGCTGTCTCCCCACTGGTTTCCTCTTCCTGGTTTATTAGTATTCACGACTTTTTAATGAGTTTTTTGCCCCTTCTCTTCCTCCTTCCTTGCTTCCTTCTCTTTCTTTCCTTCCTTCCTTCCTTCCTTCCTTCCTTCTTTCTTTCTTTCTTCCCTTCCTTCCTTCCTTCCTTCCTTCCTTCCTTCCTTCCTTCCTTCCTTCCTTCCTTCCTTCCTTCCTTCCTTCCTTCCTTCCTTCCTTCCTTCCTTCCTTCCT
>NC_059263.1:935000-937500 GCF_017591435.1 Portunus trituberculatus | reverse complement strand
CACACACACACACACACACACACACACACACACACACACACACACACACACACACACACACACTTGTTCCTGAAGACTTAATGTGCATATTTATTTTCTCTGTTTCTCTAGGTAGGTGTGCGTATGTGTGAGTGTATGTATGTATGTGTGTATGTATATGTATGTATGTATGTAACAGACGAGTAAAGAGCAAGCGTGTCAGAATTTTATCATAGTTTGTACTACTACTACTACTACTACTACTACTACTACTACTACTACTACTACTACTACTACTACTACTACTACTACTACTACTACTACTACTACTACTACTACTACTACTACTACTACTACTACTACTACTACTACTACTACCGCAACAAGACGTCCCTAGCAATAACCAGCGTAGTGAATATTGCAAAATGCGCACGCCGTTCTCTATAATGCAAGCTTTCAAGGGGAACTGCTGAAATGAGGCGGCAATCCTGTGTGTGTGTGTGTGTGTGTGTGTGTGTGTGTGTGTGTGTGTGTGTGTGTGTGTGTAGTCCTTTTTAAATCTCATTCCACTTAATTAAAGTTACTTGTCCTGTGTGTGTGTGTGTGTTTGTGTGTGTGTCACTCCCTCCAGCCTCACCTTCCGTCTCTCTCTCTCTCTCTCTCTCTTTCCTCTCTTTCTCTTCCTCTTCCTCTTCCTCTCTATCGATGCTTGCGTGCCTGCCTGCAAACCCCCCACCCTTCTGTCCCTCCTCCCCCCTCCTCCCCTCCTCTCCCTCCTCTCCTCTCTTTCCCTCACTCCTCCCTTCCGTTCCTTTCCTCTTCCCTCCACCCTTGGTCATTACTAACCCCCTCCCCCCACTAGGGAATATCGACACAAGGGAAGGGGGGCGGCAGGGGGAAGGAGGGCAAGGGGGGGGAGGAAAAGGGTGCATATCTCTGCCTTTTATGGATTTCTGTTGCCTCGTGTCGTGTTCTCGGTAACTATGAGGTTCATGACACGCCCTCTCAACCCAGGTCAGGTCAGGTCACACACAGAGAGAGTGGGGTGGGTATTGGGAGGGTAGAGGGAGGGAAGGGGTAATGGGGAGAAGGGAGAGGGGTAAGAGTAGGATGGGTAGCTTAGTTAGTGTAAGATGATTAATTATTTGGGTGTGTAAGTTCTCTCTCTCTCATGAGGTGGTTTTATGGACGTTCTCTCTCTCTCTCTCTCTCTCTCTCTCTCTCTCTGTCTAGTCACGTGACGTTGTTTATGGATACGCACGTGCGACCCCTCACTTGTAAACACACACACACACACACACACACACACACACACACACACACACACACACACACACACACACACACACACACATGGAAAAAAAAACGTGAATATTAACAATTTAGAACATGAAGGACATAATTTCCCAGAGAGAGAGAGAGAGAGAGAGGGCTAGGTCATGAGCCAGGAAGAAGGCAGTGGTGGTGGTGGTGATCAATACATTATGTCTGTCTGTCTGCGTGTCTGTCTCAGTGCTTGCTTGCTATGAGCTTTAAATCCTGCGCATGCTCTCTCTCTCTCTCTCTCTCTCTCTCTCTCTCTCTCTCTCTCTCTCTCTCTCTCTCTCATTAAGGCTTGTTAGGATACACAGGAAGAGGAAGATTGGAGGGAAGGAGGGAGGGAAGAATGAAGTCATGAACGAAAGGAGAGATGTTACGTGTGTGTGTGTGTGTGTGTGTGTGTGTGTGTGTGTGTTAGCAATAATATGTTCAAACACTCCTTCCGTCTTCCATCGTTTTCCTTTCTTCCGTTTCCATAACTCTCTCTCTCTCTCTCTCTCTCTCTCTCTCTCTCTCTCTCTCTCTCTCTCTCTCTCTCTCTCTCTCTCACAATAGGACAGAAGAAATGCGAGAAGGAGGGAAGGATTGATAAGGATAACAAAATGATCAACGGCATATCTTCCTTTTTTTCGTTGAAGGGAAGGAAAGAAGCAAGGAAGAGGGAAGGAGTGAGGGGAAAGAGGAAGAGGAAGTGATAGGGAAATTTTTGACATTCTTTTCCTCTTTTCTCTCTTTTTTCCTTCGGTTTATATAAGAACAGGGAAGGATGAAGAACGGAAGATGAAAGGGATTAGAAAAGATACAGATTGATAACGTATTGTGTTTCTCTCTCTCTCTCTCTCTCTCTCTCTCTCTCTCTCTCTCTCTCTCTCTCTCTCTCTCTCTCTCTCTTAAAATGATCTTGTTGTCTTCACTATTAACTCTTTGGCCTCTCTTGGTGAAATTATGATTGTTGTTGTTGTTGTTGTTGTTGTTGTTCATTATTGTCATCTTCCCTATTTTTCTTTCTTTATTTTTTTTTTCTATTGTTCTTATTCTTATTCCTTGTTTTTGTTTTTGTTCTTCTTGTTCTTGTTCTTGTTCTTGTTCTGTTTTCTTCTTTTCTTCTTTTCTTCTTCTTTCTTCTTTTCTTCTTCTTCTTCTTCTTCTTCTTCTTCTTCTTCTTCTTCTTCTTCTTCAACCTCCTCTTCCTCAACCTCTT
>NC_059263.1:930000-932500 GCF_017591435.1 Portunus trituberculatus | reverse complement strand
GCAGTAGTAGTAGTAGTAGTAGTAGTAGTAGTAGTAGTAGTTGTAGTAGTAGTAGTCGTTGTTGTTGTAGTAGTAGTAGCAGTAGTGGTGGTGGTGGTAGTGGTGGAAGTAGTAGTAGTTGATGGTGGTGGTGGTGGTGGTGGTGGTGGTGGTTGGTTATCGTTGTATTTGAAGTAATAGTTGAGAGAGAGAGAGAGAGAGAGAGAGAAGAGAAGAAAGGAAGGAAGTGAGGAAGATAGGAACGAGATGAGGAGAGGAATGAAGGAAGAAAGTAGTGAGAGAGAGAGAGAGAGAGAGAGAGAGAGAGAGAGAGAGAGAGAGAGAAGGAATGAAGAAGAGGAAAGAAGGAAGAAGAGAAGGAAGAAAGAAAGATTAGTAAAATAAAGAAAAGAAAGAAGAAAGCCATAAAGAGAAACAGAGAAAAGAGAAAGAAAAATGAAAAACGAAAGAAAAAGAAAAAAAAACAGGAAAAGATGGAAAAAAAAAGAAGGAAAGAAAGAAGGAAAAAAATGAAAATATAGAAAGAAAAAATAGAAAAACACGAAAGCTCTCTCTCTCTCTCTCTCTCTCTCTCTCTCTCTCTCTCTCTCTCTCTCAAGGTCCTGGTTAATTCACCCATTTAGTGCCTGCTTTCCTCAACCAATGGCGGCGTGGGAGGCGAGTGACGTCAGGGAAGGAGGAAGGGGGAGGCCGAGTAAGTAAGGCACACCAGAGGACTCACAGACACGGCGGAGGGAGGGTGCGTGCGTGTGGAGCTCTGGTGACACTGACTTGGATTGAAGGCGTACTCTGAGTCTCACCATCTTTGCCGTACCTCCGCTGTATTCCAAAGGCTCTTGTTGAAGTGATACGCGTTTCCAAAGATGTGTTTTTCATGGTTTCAGTGAGAGATAAACACGATTTCTTCGGTATTAAGAGTTTTCAAGAGTGTTTTTACGTCATCAGGGAGAAATGGACAAGATTTCTGTGGTGTTAAGACATTTCAAGAGTGCTTTTACGATTCCAGTGATAGATAAACACGATTTCTTCGGTATTAAGAGTTTTTAAGAGTGTTTTTACGTCATCAGGGAGAAATGAACAAGATTTCTGTGGTATTAAGACGTTTCAAGGGTGTTTTTACTGTTCCTGTGTCAAATGAACAAGATTTCTACTATATAAAACGTTTTCAAGAGTGTTTTTTTTATGTTCAGTGACAGATAAACCAAATTTACGAGATTAAGAAGTTTTTACGATTCCAGTGACAAATAAACATGATTTCTGTGATACTGACAAGAGAAATGCACTTGGAATCATCTCTGTGGCCTATGAAACCAGTCGTGGTGAGGACGAAGTGAAGGAAAGATTACATAGATAAGATCATTACTGTGAGGGACTGACTGACTGACTGACTGACTGACTGGAGGTGAAAGAATGTAGCCCAGTGGTTCTTAATTTTTTACTGCCACGCCTCCTCTAGAAATCTGTCCTTTCCTCCACGCCCCCTCCTTGCATCAATTTAACTTTTGAATACCACGCCTCGTCTAGAAATCTGTCCTTTCCTCCACGCCTCATCCTTGCATCAATTTAACTTTTTACTGCCACGCCTCCTCTAGAAATCTGTCCTCTCCTCCACTTGTCCTTCCTCCCCTTGCATCAGTGAATACAATTACCTCCAGGATTTGAAAGAAAACGCCGGCCGGGTATTATTGCACATTGAACCAACACACCACACGTCACTAAACACATTCCCATGGTCTAAATCACACTTCTACCACCATTTCTAACCCCATTTTACCCTTTCGGAAATGAATAATAACTTCAGGACAAAATTTAGGTTTGGTTTGGTTAGGTTAGGTTAGGTTTCCCCACCCTAAAACCTCAGCTTTCCCAGGAGGTCCCTAAGCTTGTTAGACACAGGGAAAAAGAAATAGGTTAAGTTAGGTTAGATTTGGTTAGACAGGGTACAGGTTAGGTTAGGTTAAGTTAGGTTAGGTTAGATTAGACAGGGTATGGTTAGTTTAGGTTAGGTTAAGTTAGGCAGGGTACTCTTAGGTTAGGTTAAGTTAGGTTAGACAGGGTACGGTTAAGTTAGGTTAAGTTAAGTTAGGTTAGACACGGTACGGTTAGGTTATGTTAGGTTAGGTTAGGGTACGGTACGGTTAGGTTAAGTTAGGTTAGACAGGGTACACATTGCCTCAAACTACAAATTTACCAGCCTTTTTTCATAAAGTTTTCATTTCTTAACCATGGGAAATATAATTAGAGAAATCCTTGCTATTTTTCCCAAGTGATCGTGTCTCCCATTTGAAATTCTTGACTCCCCACTACGTAGAAGGGCACATCACCCCCCCCCCCCACAGTATTAAGAACCACCGCTTTAGAGGGAAGAGAATCATATTGACCTAGTGTTATTGTTGTTGTTATTTTTTTTCTTCTTATACGAGTTATTAAGTGAGCGTGGTGACTTGTTGTTGTTGTTGTTGTTGTTGTTGTTGTTGTTGTTGTTGTCTAGTCGATTGTG
>NC_059263.1:900000-915000 GCF_017591435.1 Portunus trituberculatus | reverse complement strand
ATGCTAGGTTATGAATTACAGAAATGCTAGGTTATGAATTACAGAAAAGTCATCACTCTCTCTCTCTCTCTCTCTCTCTCTCTCTCTCTCTCTCTCTCTCTCTCTCTCTCTCTCTCTCTCTCTCTCTCTCTCTCTCTCTCTCTCTCTCTCTCTCTCTCTCTCTCTCTTTAAAGCCACACATGACCTAACCTTCGCTAAACTCGAGGTCACGGCTGCCACACACACACACACACACACACACACACACACACACACACACACACACACACACACACACACACGAAACAAAAGAGGTTTACGTACACAAAATTAACACTGTGCAAAACGTACATGTAATGATGGGAAAGGCGTACACACACACACACACACACACACACACACACACACACACACACACACACACACACACACACACACACACAGGAAGAGGAAGATACAAGTTGTTAAAGGAGATGAGTAAGTATGGAAGAGAGAGAGAGAGAGAGAGAGTTTGTCATATTCCTCTCTCTCTCTCTCTCTCTCTCTCTCTCTCTCTCTCTCTCTCTCTCTCTCTCTTGTTTGCTTCATTCTCCCTTAGGTTAAATTTCGAGATATTTTGCTTCAGTTCAGATTGTTGTGCTGTTTTGAAATTTGAATTCGTATCGTGTGTGTGTGTGTGTGTGTGTGTGTGTGTGTGTGTGTGTGTGTGTGTGATCCTTCTTTTCACAATCGTATGTCTATTTTTTTCTATTTATTTCCTTCTTTCTCTTCTCTTTTTTTTCCATGTGTGTGTGTGTGTGTGTGTGTGTGTGTGTGTGTGTGTGTGTGTGTGTGTGTGTGTGAATTGATTGTCTATAATTAAGTTCAAGGTCAATCTCTCTCTCTCTCTCTCTCTCTCTCTCTCTCTCTCTCTCTCTCTCTCTCTCTCTCTCTCCGGTTTAATACAGTAATTCATGTGTAACTTACTTTTTCGTGTCAAGTGTGTGTGTGTGTGTGTGTGTGTGTGTGTGTGTGTGTGTGTGTGTGTGTGTGTGTGTTTGCAGTCATAACAATTTTTCATATGGACGCTCTCTCTCTCTCTCTCTCTCTCTCTCTCTCTCTCTCTCTCTCTCCCGGTGGTCAGCGGTCACGAATCCCGTTTTGGTCCTGCGCAATTCTCGGATCAGCGCGTCCCAAGGCTGTACTTTGCGCGTTTTCCGGAGTGGGTGCCTTTCCTCCCCCCGAGCGCAGAGAGAGAGAGAGAGAGAGAGAGAGAGAGAGAGAGAGAGAGAGAGAGAGAGAAACAAAGGAAGACAGTAGAAAGAAAGTGAGAGGGAAAAGGAAGGGAAGAGGAAGAAGAGAGGAAATGAGAGAGTAGGAAGGAAAGGAAGAGGAGAAAATTGAAGGAAAAAAAAGGAAAAATAAGAAGACAAGAGGGGGAGGAGAAGGAAGGAGGAATTAGAGGAGGGGGAGGAGGAGGAGGAGAGATAGAAGGAGGAGGAGGAGGAGGAGGAGGAGGAGGAGGAGGAGGAGGAATGGAAGGGAGAGAATGTGGAGGATGGTAAAGAAAGAAAGGAAGGTAAGAGAGAGAGAGAGAGAGAGAGAGAGAGAGAGAGAGAGAGAGAGGTAAAGACTATTATGCTGTTTGGCTAAGAATAGAATTAGAAGGAAACAATGAAATAACAACAATGAGACAGTTTTCTTCTTCTTCTTCTTCTTCTTCTTCTTCTTCTTCTTCTTCTTCTTCTTCTTCTTCTTCTTCTTGTGACCTCTACCTCCTTACTGCTACTACTACTACTACTACTACTACTACTACTACTACTACTACTACTACTACTACTACTACTACTACTACTACTACTACTACTATTAAATTTTTCCTTTAATAATGATGATAAGAAGATGATGATGACCAGTAATTTGAATGTGAAGGAGGAGGAAGAGGAGGAGGAGGAGGAGAAGAAGAAGAAGAAGAAGAAGAAGAAGAAGAAGAAGAAGAAAGAAGAAGAAACAGGAAATGCCAAAATAAATCACCTTAAGTATTTTTATCTCAAATGTTCTCTCTCTCTCTCTCTCTCTCTCTCTCTCTCTCTCTCTCTCTCTCTCTCTCTCTCTCTCTCTCTCTCTCTCTCTCTCCTCTCCTTCTTCTTTCTTTCTCTTCTCTTCTCTCCTCTTCATTCTCCTCCTTCTCTCCATCTCTCTCTGTATTCTCCTTCTTTCTTTCTCTCCTTTATTCTCTTCTCTCTTCTTCTTACTTTTTCTCTCTCCACTTCCTCTCCTCTTCCTTCTTCCTTTTTACTTCTTTCCTTCTAAATCTTCTCTCTCAGTTTTCCTTTCCTCTCTTCCTCCTCCTCCTCCTCCTCCTCCTCCTCCTCCTCCTCCTCCTCCTCCTCCTCCTCTAATTCCTCCTTTCTTGTCCACTTTCTATTATTTTCTTATTTTCTCTCTAATTTCTCTAATTTTCTTTAATTTCCTCCTCTTCCTTTCCTTCCTACTCTCATTTTCTCTCTCTCTCTCTCTCTCTCTCTCTCTCTCTCTCTCTCTCTCTCTCTCTCTCTCTCTCTCTCTCTCTCTCTCTCTCTCTCTCTCTCTCTCTCTCTCTCTCTCTCACTTCCTTTCCCTCTCTTCCTCATCCCTCGTGTGTGTGAAGGAATGTAGGATGCTGGAGGGGAAGGAGGAGGAGGAGGAGGAGGAGGAGGAGGAGGAGGAGGTGGAGGAGGAGGAGGAGGTGGAGGAGGATGGGTGGAAATATAGGAAATGGCAGGGGACATTTCTCATTCTCTCTCTCTCTCTCTCTCTCTCTCTCTCTCTCTCTCTCTCTCTCTCTCTCTCTCTCTCTCTCTCTCTCTCTCTCTCTCTCTCTCTCTCTCTCCATACATAAACACTGCGACTTGTATCTGCTTATGTCATGGAGGAGAAAGAAGAGGAGGAAGAGGAGGAGGAGGAGGAGGAGGAGGAGGAGGAGGAGGAGGAGGAGGAGGAGGAGAAGAAGAGGAGGAGGAGGAGGAAGTGATTTAGAAGGAGAGAATGACACTGTACTGTAATACATAGAGTGAGATGAATGGGAAGAGGAGGAGGAGGAAGAGGAGGAGGAGGAGGAGGAGGAGGAGGAGGAGGAGGAGAAACAATAATAACCTCCAAATATAGAAAATAATAATACACACACTGAATACAATGAAGGAGAAGGAAGAAAGGGAGGAGGAGGAGGAGGAGGAGGAGGAGGAGGAGGAGGAGGAGGAGGAGGAGGAGGTGGTGGTGGTGGTGGTGGTGTCATGTGTTTGTTAAGTGAGTATTGTGGTTTTGCTAAGTGTAAGTAAATTGACAATACATTTTTATATTAACCTCCTCCTCCTCCTCCTCCTCCTCCTCCTCCTCCTCCTCCTCCTCCTCCTCCTCTTCCTTCCTCTTCCACTTTTAACGGGTTGTGGTTATCCTCACGTGGTAGGAGTATGTGGAGGAGCAGCAGGAGGAGGAGGAGGAGGAGGAGGAGGAGGGAGGAGGAGGAGGAGGAGGAGGAGGAGGAGGAGGAGGAGGAGGAGACAGGAAAGAAGGAAAATATATCTGCCATTAAGTGGGCAAGATGAATGAGAGAGAGAGAGAGAGAGAGAGAGAGAGAGAGAGAGAGAGAGAGAGAGAGAGAGAGAGAGAGAGAGAGAACTAAAACATTACTCACTTTTAACTTCCTAGCCACCACCACCACCACAGACCATTGAAGAAAGAGAGAGAGAGAGAGAGAGAGAGAGAGAGAGAGAGAGACTGGTTCACTTAAGTTTAGAGGAACCAGGTTTTCAGGGTAGCAGAGTGACACCCTTAACCCTTAATTTAACACCCTTATGTCTAATTGAAAAGGTTCTGACTGAGCTATATTAAGTGTGTGTGTGTGTGTGTGTGTGTGTGTGTGTGTGTGTGTGTGTGTGTGTGTGGGAAGGTGTTATGAGGTGACACTGTTTTTCCCCCTAGTCATTTTCTTATTTATTCTGAATACTTGCCCTGGTCTGTCTGTCTGTCTGTCTGTGTGTGTCTGTCTGTCTGTCTAGGTCGTTGTGTCTGTGTTTTGTCAGTGTTTTGTCTTTCTTTCTTCTTCTTTTGTTTTTATTTTCTATTTCTGTTTATTTACCTTGATCTCTTGTCCTTGTTTTTCTGTTTGTCTGTGTGGCTCATTTTTCTGGATCGTTCTGTCTGTGTTTTGAATGTTTGTTTGATCTTCATTTCTTGTTTTTTTGTTTTGTTTTTCTCCATATTTCTGTATTTGTCTTAGTTTTGTTTTTATTGATGTTTGTTTGTGTTCCATTCTTGGCTGGGTTTGTCTGTTTTGTTTTGTCTTATTCGTGTTTGTGTCTTAAATGTTTCTTTTTTTTATCTATTTTTTTTTATAATATTAGTTTTTTATTTCATTTCTTTCTGTATTTTGTTTGACTTTCTGTATGTAAGTTCCTTCCTTTCACATCTTTTCTTGTCTTTCTTCTTTCTTCTTTTTTTTGTTTTATTTCTCTATTTGTTCTAATTCTCTTTTACTTTTATTTTAATTTCTCGTTTTTTTTTCCTGTGCTTTATTTTAACTTTCGTACTAAAACTCTTCCCTTTTCATCTTTTTTTTTTCTTCTCCCTTTTTTCTTGTTTATCGATTTAGTTCTAGTTTCTCTTACTTTTATTTGAATATCTCAATTTTTTTTTCCCTTCTCAACTATTTCTACGTAAAATCTCTCTTTCATCTTATTTTCTCACCATTCTTCCCCTTCTCTCTACATAAGACGTGAAAAAAAAAAAAAAACGTAGACAAACCTAAAATAAAAAAAAAAAACACCAAGGAACACATTGTCATAAAGAGTGAAAGACGTGCATTGCTACTCTTGGGTACTCCTTGTTCTGGCTGGTCTTGGTATGCCGCGGTCCGTCTCTCGCCTTATCCCACCGCTGCCACCACTTGTATGCCGACGCTATTAGTGGCGAGGGAGAGGTGGAAGCAAACACTATCAAACAGACCAAACAGACATCAGCACGTTTGGTTTGGTCGTTTAGTGTTCCTTATCAGAGAGAGAGAGAGAGAGAGAGAGAGAGAGTTATTTTAAAGTTTATGGTCATTTTATTCATTTTTAGCATTTTTTTCAGAATGGGTAACTGGTACGTCTCTCTCTCTCTCTCTCTCTCTCTCTCTCTCTCTCTCTCTCTCTCTCTCTCTCTCTCTCTCTCTCTCTCTCTCTCTCTCTCTCTTACTCACTCACTTAACCCCTTCACTTTTCCACTTTAGCACCGTGTCATTGAGTCCACCTTTCTCATCTCCTTGCATCTTCCTCCTCCTCCTCCTCCTCCTCCTCCTCCTCCTTTCATTCCTCCTCCTCCTCCTCCTCATCGCTCTCTCTCTCTCTCTCTCTCTCTCTCTCTCTCTCTCTCTCTCTCTCTCTCTCTCTCTCTCTCTCTCTCTCTCTCTCTCTCTCTCTCTCTCTCTCTCTCTCTCTCTCTCTCTCTCTCTCTCTCTCAATTTCTCCTTCATTACAACCTATTTAGTTCTCATCATCTCTCTCACAGTTTAATTCTCTCTCTCTCTCTCTCTCTCTCTCTCTCTCTCTCTCTCTCTCTCTCTCTCTCTCTCTCTCTCTCTCTCTCTCTCTCTCTCTCTCTCTCTCTCTCTCTAGGACACCCACGCCAATTCCCATCTCAACCCATATACTTCTCTCCTCCTTATTCTCCTCCTCCTCCTCCTCCTCCTCCTCCTCCTCCTCCTCCTCCTCCTCCTCCTCCTCCCTACCACCACCAGCATTTTACATCTTGACACTAGCTAAGTTGGGGGTGATGGAGGGGCTGGGGTGGGGTGGGGGGTGGAGGGGTGTTTGTTTGTAAGGGGTGATAAGGTTCTCTCTCTCTCTCTCTCTCTCTCTCTCTCTCTCTCTCTCTCTCTCTCTCTCTCTCTCTCTCTCTCTCTCTCTCTCTGGTGAGGTCACGGATTTTGAGTACTTGCAATGAGAGAGAGAGAGAGAGAGAGAGAGAGAGAGAGAGAAAACAGGAAATCCTCAAATTCATATGTGCGTAAGTAACCTCAACACACACACACACACACACACACACACACACACACACACACACACACACACACACACACACACACACACACACACACACACACACACACGTAGCTATGTGGTCAGGACGATGGGAAAATATGTAGATCTTTTTTTTTTTTTCCTTCTTCTTCTTAACATATTCTACTCAAAACGGGGGAGTGTGTGTGTGTGTGTGTGTGTGTGTGTGTGTGTGTGTGTGTGTGTGTGTGTGTGTGTGTGTGCGTGCGGGGCGACAGATGGGATGGAGACTGTTGTTGTTGTTGTTGTTGTTGTTTGATTTTTAATTTATTCCTCTTCCGTCTTGTTTTTTTTTTTCCTCTTTTTGTTATTTATTTATTAGTTTCGTGTTTCTGTTTATTTGTTTATTTTTGTTGTTGTTGTTTTATGTTTTCTTTTTCAGTCTATCTGTTTGTTGATATTTTGCTCCTTGTTGTTGTTGTTGTTGTTGTTGTTGTTGTTGTTGTTGTTGTTGTTGCTAATTTTTTTCTTCCTCTTTTTCTATTTTTTTTTTTTTTTTTTTTCTTTTATTTGTCTTATTTTTTTTATCTATCTTTATTTACCATGCTTCTTATTTCCTCCTCCTCCTCCTCCTCCTCCTCCTCTTCCTCCTCCTCCTCCTCCTCCTCCTCCTCCTTCAGACAGAAAGAATGAAAAAAAAAAAAATGCAGACGGTTAACATTTTCTTTTTTTTTCTTTTCTTTCTTTCAGTGTTTTTTTTTTTTTTTTTCAAGATAAGCGTTCGAATGCGCTACTAAAATCCCTGTTATTCTCGCTAAGTTATCGTTGTGTGGTGACGATTGGTGCCTGTACTATCAACTCTATGACGCCACACGAGCCACGAGCCTATTAATTATTACACATATATATTTTTTTCTGTATTATTCCCTCATATTAGTTTATATATTTTATCTTTCACATTGTATTGTTTTTTTTTTATATATATATATTTACCGTACTTATATCTGTCTATCTATTTATCTGTCTATCTATTTATCTATCTATCTATCTATCTATCTACACTACAAGTCCATCATTATAATATACGTTTTATTTTTGTGTATTTCTTTTTCTTTCATATTTTTTTCTCTCTATTTCACACTATTTTACTATTTATATATTCACTTATATTTATTTCAATCTATCAATGTCTCTACAGTACAAGCCTATCCATACTTATACATATAATTTCTGTATGTATTCTCTTCGTACCACAGTTATTGTTTCTATATCTACCTACTTATCATGTCTTTAATTATCAATATCTACACCTTTCTATCTATCTATCCATTTATGTATGTATTATTATCATTTGTGCAGTATTAACATCAATTTACGGTCGTTTTCTTAATTCACCACCACCACCACCATTACGTTACAAGTGTGTTAAGTAAAGAGGGAGTGAGTTGTGTCTTCCCCGTTATGGTCTGTAGGTAAATAATTGAGTGAGTGAGTGAGTGAGTGAGTGAGGAAGCATTGCGTGTGGTTGATGGTTACAGGAGACGAGATTATGTCATTTGTTTAAGGAAGTTTGAATTTTCTTGGCGCTTTATAGACTGAATTATGTAAAAGATTATACGTTTCTCTTTTTGCGTTGAGGTAAACGAGGATTTATTACATTTTAGCTCTCCAAATTACGTAAAATATGAGTTTTGTTGTATTTCGTCTGAGGTAAGATGGGATTTACTTCCTTGTAATTATATAAGAGATCAGATTGACTTTTTCTTTCTTTTTTTTTTTCTTCCTTTAGTTCATATGTTTATTTTCTTTATTATCTATATTTATCTATCTGTTTGATTTATTTTCGGTTATAATCGCGTCAACATCTGGTCATTGATATACTAAACAGAATAAACCAACACGATTCCTGTCAAATTCTTCTTTTTTTTATATATAATTTCCACTCAAGTCTTGTCAGTGTTTCATGATTTTTAAGAGTGTTTCTCCAGTTAATAATGTAGAAATCTTATCACTTTGCCTCTAGAACAGTATAGAAATCTTAAAATCACTCTTCTTTCTCATTACGACTGTTTTCCAAGGCGACATATTAGATTACCAGAATTTTTAAGAGTGTTTCTCCAGTTAATAATGTAGAAATCTTGTCACTTTGCCTCTAGAACAATATATAAATCCTTAAAATCGCTCTTCTCTCTCATTACGACTGTTTCCAAGGATTTTTAAGAGTTTCTCCAGTTAATAATGTAGAAATCTTGTCACTTTGCCTCTAGAACAGTATAGAAATCCTTAAAATCGCTCTTCTTTCTCATTACGACTGTTTTCCAAGGCGACATATTAGATTACCAAGATTTTTAAGAGTGTTTCTTCAGTTAATATGTAGAAATCTTATCACTTTGCCTCTAGAACAGTATAGAAATCTTAAAATCACTCTTCTTTCTCATTACGACTGTTTTCCAAGGCCACAAAGATGATTACCAAGATTTTTAAGAGTGTTTCTCCAGTTAATATGTAGAAATCTTGTCACTTTGCCTCTAGAACAGTATAGAAATCTTAAAATCGCTCTTCTCTCTCACCGCGACTGTTTTCCAAGGCCACAAAGATGATTAGCGGGATTTTTAAGAGTTTCTCCGATTAATAATGTAGAAATCTTGTCACTTTGCCTCTAGAACAGTATAGAAATCTTAAAATCACTCTTCTCTCTCATTACGACTGTTTTCCAAGGCGACATATTAGATTACCAGAATTTTTAAGAGTGTTTCTCCAGTTAATAATGTAGAAATCTTGTCACTTTGCCTCTAGAACAGTATAGAAATCTTAAAATCACTCTTCTTTCTCATTACGACTGTTTTCCAAGGCGACATATTAGATTAGCGGGATTTTTAAGAGTGTTTCTCCAGTTAATAATGTAGAAATCTTATCACTTTGCCTCTAGAACAGTATAGAAATCCTTAAAATCGCTCTTCTCTCTCATTACGACTGTTTTCCAAGGCCACAAAGATGATTACCAAGATTTTTAAGAGTGTTTCTCCAGTTAATAATGTAGAAATCTTATCACTTTGCCTCTAGAACAGTATAGAAATCTTAAAATCACTCTTCTTTCTCATTACGACTGTTTTCCAAGGCGACATATTAGATTAGCGGGATTTTTAAGAGTGTTTCTCCAGTTAATAATGTAGAAATCTTGTCACTTTGCCTCTAGAACAGTATAGAAATCTTAAAATCGCTCTTCTCTCTTACCGCGACTGTTTTCCAAGGTCACAAAGATGATTAGCGGGATTTTTAAGAGTGTTTCTCCAGTTAATAATGTAGAAATCTTATCACTCTACCTCTAGAACCGTAAAAAAAAAACCACCTGTATAACTCCTTCACTACCAGGAAACATTTTCATATATATTTTGGTGATTCTGCTGATTGTATACAGCTTCAAAAACTTATGTGAGGGATAGAAATAGTGAAGACTCTGGCCATTAATTAATCTTCTGACCTCCATAGACCCTTCCTAATGTACGTAAAATCGTCTAATCACACCCAAACTCAGGAAAGAAATGTGTCTCACTACTAAAGGGGTTCAAAACTTGTGTCCATTTAAATAAAGCCTTTTTTTTTTTTTTTTTTTTTTTTTTTTTGAAGTAGTGAAGGTGAAGCACTGGGAAGTTTGGCAATACGAGTCACAGTACTGAACAAACTAAGTGAAGTTAGGAGAAGTTAGGTGAAGTTAGGTGAAGTTAGGTGAAGTTAGGAGAAGTTAGGAAAAGTTAGGTGAAGGTAGGAGAAGTTAGGGGAAGTTAGGTGAAGTTAGAAGTTAGGTGAAGTTACGAGAAGTTAGGTGCAGTTAGGTGAAGTTAGGTGAAGTTAGGAGAAGTTAGGTGAAATTAGAAGTTAGGTGAAGTTACGAGAAGTTAGGTGCAGTTAGGAGAAGTTACGAGAAGTTAGGTGAAGTTATGAGAAGTTAGGAGAAGTTAGGTGCAGTTAGGAGAAGTTAGGTGAAGTTACGAGAAGTTAGGTGAAGTTACGAGAAGTTAGGTGAAGTTATGAAAAGTTAGGTGAAGTTATGAGAAGTTAGGTGAAGTTATGAGAAGTTAGGTGAAGTTAGGAGAAGTTACGTTAGTTCAGATCGCTATTCAGTAATGTCACATCACCCACCACACCCCCTCCACCCGCCCGGCTCCTCCACGACCACTAATGACGGGCCAGGTAAGGGAGGGGACACCTGTAATTAGCGTGGGGGATTGGGGGGGATGGATACCTGTCTAACGGGGCTCACCTCAACTTGCGAGAAGGACACAACCATTATTATTATTATTATTATTATTATTATTATTATTATTATTATTATTATTATTATTGGTACTACTACTACTACTACTACTACTACTACTACTACTACTACTACTACTACTACTACTACTGCTGCTGCTGCTGCTATTACTGCTGTCGTTATTATTATTATTATTATTATTATTATTATTATTATTATTATTATTATTAGTAGTAGCAGTAGTAATAGTAGTAGTAGTTGTAGTTATTGTTGTTGATGTGTTTTTATGTTTGCCTGTTTAAAACTTCTTCTTCTTCTTCTTCTTCTTCTTCTTCTTCTTCTTCTTCTTCCTCCTCCTTCTTCTTTTTCATCATCATCATCTTCTTCTTCTTCTTCTTCTTCTTCTTCTTCTTCTTCTTCTTCTTCTTCTTCTTCTTCTTCTTCTTCTTCTCCTCCTCCTCCTCCTCCTCCTCCTCCTCCTCCTCCTCCTCCTCCTCCTCCTCCTCCTCCTCCTCCTCCTCCTCTTCTTCGTCTATCTGTCTATCTATCAATCAGTCAATCGATCTACCTACAGTATATCTCCCGTTGTGTGTGTGTGTGTGTGTGTGTGTGTGTGTGTGTGTGTGTGTGTGTGTGTGTGTGTGTGTGTGTGTGTGAGCGCGCGAGCCTCACAGTTATACACAATGCCATAAAAGACCAACACTTCGTGACTGACTGAGTGAGTGAGTGTCTTTCTTTCTTTGTGTGTGTCTGTCTTTCATTTATCGCTTGTTTGTTATCTATTATCCACGTTCCTTCTCCTCATTCCGCACTTCTGTCATTCCTCATCTCTCATTTCCTCTCATTCCGTTCTCTTTGCTTGACATTCTTCTCATTCTTTTTTTTTTTTCCTTATTCCTTTCTCCTGTCATTTCTTCTCTTCTCTCGTATCATTCTCTTTCATTCCCATTCTCTCACTCCTTCTTCTCATTCATTCCCTTTGTCTCGTTTCCATTCCTCTCATTCCTTTTCATTCCTACTTCTTATTCCTTCTCCTTCTTCCTTGTCCTCTCATTCCTCTTCTTCATTTTTCATTCCTTCTCCTTCTTCCTTTTCCTCTCATTCCTCTGACAGCTAATGAAAGTAAAGAAAGACAGACAGACAGACAGACAGACAGGGAGGGAGGAACAGCACTGACAGCTAACAAAAGTACAGACAGACAGACAGACAGGAAAGAACAGCAATGACAATAAAAATCAAGAAAAACACAGACATACATACAGACAGACAGACGGTGGGGGAACAGCACTGACAGCTATAGTAAAGGTAATTGAAGTGAAGCAGAGAATGAGGCGTGAGACAGGAAGCCACAATGAAGCGAACACCTGTCCATCTCCAGCACACACACACACACACACACACACACACACACGGCAGGCAGTTCTTGGCGTCCTAAACAAACACACCTTCACATAACCAACCCATTCTGTTTTCTCTCTCTTTTTTATTTATTTTTGATTTTTCTTCTTTTTTTTTTTTTAATCCTACCTCTATCAAAGGGGGGGTGGGGCGGCGTTCCAGGATTTATTTTAGTAGTTCGTGTTTTTTCTTTTTTTTTTTTTCTATTTTTTGTTTTAGTTTTTGTTTGTTTTTATTTCCTTTCTTCTTTTTTTTTTCTTCATTAAGATCAAAACAAACACGCGTCAAATGATTCAGTGTTTTTTTTCTTTCTTTTTTTATCTCCACTCTATTAAGGCAGCTCGTGTTTTTTTTTTTTTTTATTTATTTCGATTTCCTCTTTGTTTTTTTTATATATATATATATTTGTTAAGGTCCAAAGCAAACACGCCTCAAATGATCAAGTGTTTTTATTTTCCTTTATTTTTTTTTTAGTGTTTGTTCAAGTTTTTTTTTTTCTCTTCCTTATTCATTTTCATTTTTAATCTGTTTTTTTTTTCTTCTTACTTGTACGTTTTTATTTTATTTTATTTTTAAGTGTGTAAGGAAGTTTTTTTTTCTTTTGTTGTTAATCTATTTGTTTTGTTTTGTTTTGTGCATTTCTAACTGTTTTCAATGCTTGTTTATATCTATACGTTGATTTCTTTTTATTTTTCCGTTTCTATCCGTCTGTTTTCTTTCACCTGCTTTTATTTATTTAGTTTTTTACACTTCTATTGCTTCTATTTACCTTTTGCTATCTATCCATCTAGTATCTACCTACCTATCTATCTATCTATCTATCAATCCACCAATATGTCTACTTATTCACTAATCCCACCAATAAATACATTTCAATCAATCACTCACACATCCATCAAACTTTAATTACATATCCGCCTATTTCATCCACCTATTTGTTTTATCTATCCCCTAACACTCACCACCCATCAAAAAATCATCTGGCTTTTAATTACACATCCATTCATTTCCACCGGTAAGACAGCACTACACCTGCAGGCCTCGCTCCCCTGGTAGGTGTGGAGTGGAGGGCTTCGCTGGGATAGGCTTGGCTCCAGGAAGCTTTCACGGGTGGGTGGCCGCGTCTGGTAATAACCGTATTCTGAAACGCCTCTCTACCGCACTTCCACTACATTCAAAAGGCTCTATGTTGATGTTGCACGGGTTTTCAAGAGTGGTTTTACGGTTCTAGTGACGGATTAGTTAAAGTTTCTTCGTTATTAGCAGGAGAAATAGTATTGGGGATTGGTTTTATGGTTCTAGTGGCAGATTAGTTAAAGTTTCTTCGTTATTAGTAGAAGAAACTGTATTGGGAGCTTTAATAATGGTCGTATTGAGAGGGTAAAGTGTCTCATTACTGATTTGCATCTCCACTACATTCCAATAACTCTAGTTGTGATGTTGCATGGTTTTTTATGGTTCTAGTGACAGATTAGTGAAGTATTTTCGGTTTTAATTGTCAAAACACTCATGGGAGACAGAATGATACTAATGTTTTTGGGAGGGTGTTTTAAAATAGTCGTGGTGAGAGAGTAAAATGTTTCTGAATACTGATTTGCACCTCTACCACAGTCAAAAAGCTCTAGTTGAAGTTACTCGGGGTTCTAAGAGTGTGTTTTTACGTTTCTCGGGACAAATCAATCAAGTTTCTTCGTTCTAATAGGAAAATCGTCTTGGAACTTTGAAAATGGTCGTAATGAGAGACCAAAGCGTTTCTCAAGGCAATACTGATTTAAGTTTCTACTACATATTTTAAAACCGTTTAGTTTATGTTGCATGGCTTATAACAGAGTGTTTTTTACGGTTCTAGTGACAGATTAACGATGTATTTTCTTTATGAGCAGATGAAACACTCATGGGAACCCGGGTCATCGTATCTGTGAGCTTTGAAAATATAGCCGTGATGAAAGACTGGGAGAGGTAGTGTAAGAGTTTTTGAATACTATATAGCCTATACCGCCACACCACACCCACATGTCGGTATTTGGCGCGCTTCGTAACAGTGGTGCGCTAGTGGCCGTGTACCGCAGCCTGTCACTTAACTACACCTAAATGTCTTTATTGTTTTTTTTTTCCTTTGTTTTCTTTCTGAGTTTATTTGAAGAATGAAAATAATAAAGAAAACCTGAAGTGAAATTTCTTAATACCAAAAATTAAGTCACGTTCAAAACAACCTTGGCTAACACACACACACACACACACACACACACACACACACACACACACACACACACACACACACACACACACACGAGGTCAGTCCATCTGCTGTGTACTGACAAGGCAAGGTCAGTTTAGAAAGATAGACAGTCTCTCTCTCTCTCTCTCTCTCTCTCTCTCTCTCTCTCTCTCTCTCTCTCTCTCTTGGTTATTAGTTGATATTTTCTATTCCTTTCACCTTTTTACCTCCTCCTCCTCCTCCTCCTCCTCCTCCTCCTCCTCCTCCTCCTCCTCCTTCTTCTTTCCTTCCTCCTCCTTCTCCTTCTCCTTCTCCTCCTCCTCCTCCTCCTCCTCCTCCTCCTCCTCCTCCTCCTCCTCCTCCTCCTCCTCCTCCTCCTCCTCCTCCTCCTCCTCCTCCTCCTCCTCCTCCTCCTCCTCCTCCTCCTCCTCCTCCTCCTCCTCCTCCTCCTATCGCTCACTCCCATTAGGCGTACCAAAGTGGCACTGCTCGAGAGAGAGAGAGAGAGAGAGAGAGAGAGAGAGAGAGAGAGAGAGAGAATATTGCTTAGTGGCTTTACTGATATAACAAAGTAGTCGTGTGTGTGTGTGTGTGTGTGTGTGTGTGTGTGTGTGTGTGTGTGTGTGTGTGTGTGTGTGTTTAGAACCGATAAAAGACACAAAACACAACAATTTAAGGCCAATTCAGACTGAACACCAGGAGGCAACCGCATAATTTACGGCCTTTCAGAGAGAGAGAGAGAGAGAGAGAGAGAGAGAGAGAGAGAGGAGAGGGAGAGAGATAACAGGTGGTATATACAGAACAGTGCTGACAATAGCATAGGCTTGACATGACGAAGAGTATGCTGAGTGTGTGTGTGTGTGTGTGTGTGTGTGTGTGTGTGTGTGTGTGTGTGTGTGTGTGTGTGTGTGTGTGTGTGTGTGTGCAATTTTCATCCTAGATAGACAAATGCATAAACACATAATACATACTCTCTCTCTCTCTCTCTCTCTCTCTCTCTCTCTCTCTCTCTCTCTCTCTCTCTCTCTCTCTCTCTCTCTCTCAAGTGGGAGGGATGGAAAGTTGTGAAGAAGATGAAAAAGAGAAATGGGGAGAGAGAGAGAGAGAGAGAGAGAGAGAGAGAGAGAGAGAGAGAAAAAAAAAAATAGGTGATA
>NC_059263.1:887500-892500 GCF_017591435.1 Portunus trituberculatus | reverse complement strand
TCTCCTCCTCCTCCTCCTCCTCCTCCTCCTCCTCCTCCTCCTCCTCCTCCTCCTCGGGTCTTTTCTTCTGTTTTTCAAAATTTCTGCATTGTTTTCTATCTCCTTTTCTTTCTCCTTCTCTTTCTTCTCCGTCACTTTTGTATATTTTTTCCTGTTTCTGCATTTCGAGTGTTTTTCTTATTCTTGTTTCTTTTCATGTTCTTCTTTTTGTTCATATTCCTTTTCCTTTTCTCCTCCTGCTCTGCTCCTCCTCCTCCTCCTCTTCCTCCTCCTCCTCCTCCTCCTCCTCCTCCTCCTCCTCCTCCTCCTCCTCCTCCTCCTCCTCCTCCTCCTCCTCCTCCTCCTGTACTGGATTGAGAAGTATATCAAGTCATTAAGAAGAAAATTAAGATATAGAGAAAACGGAGAGAGAGAAAAAGAGAGAGAAAGCCGAGAAAAGAAAACGAGGGCATTTCTCAACACATCCAAAACAATAAGTGACGTGGAAATGAAGAAGAAAAAGGACAAAAGGAAATGAAAGAAGAAAGAGAGAGAGAGAGAGAAAGAGAAAGAAGTGTCATCATCACCACCACCACCACCATCACCATCATCATCATCATCATCATCGTCTCTTTGTGTCCGTTAAACAGTACCAGTGAAAGTGACGTCATATCTGGAAAGTGAAAGAAAAGAAAGGACTGAAAGAAAAGAAAAAAAATCGTTCTGTTTCGTTTTCTTTTTCATATTACAACGTTCACTTTCTATATCTATGGTTGTGCATCATTGGAACACAGGTAAGGAGAGAGAGAGAGAGAGAGAGAGAGAGAGAGAGAGAGAGAGAGAGAGAGAGAGAGAGAGATATTTGACTTAAGAATGAAAGAGAACCGGAATGTGTTGCGTGCGTGTGTGTTTGTGTGTGTGCGTGTGTTCGTGTGCGTGTGTGACTGGGTGGATCTTTATGTGTGGTTATTAAGGCTCTGTGTGTGTGTGTGTGTGTGTGTGTGTGTGTGTGTGTGTGTGTGTGTGTGTGTGTGTGTGTGTGTGTTCTAACGCAACGTAACCCTACAACGTATTTTTCCTTCACAGGTGTTGCGTCACGTTGTTGTTGTTGTTGTTGTTGTTGTTGTTGTTGTTGTACCCTTTGTTCAATTTGTTCTCATCGTTCGTCATTTTCCTCCATCCCTCCTCCTCCTCCTCCTCCTCCTCCTCCTCCTCCTCCTCCTTTGTAATAATTTTCATTTTGGGAATTTCAGAACTCCAAATTTCCTGCCCTTGTAAGAGTATCCTGTTAAATCTCTCTCTCTCTCTCTCTCTCTCTCTCTCTCTCTCTCTCTCTCTCTCTCTCTCTCTCTCTCTCTCTCTCTCTCTCTCTCTCTCTCTCTCTCTCTCTCTCTCTCTCTCTCTTTTATTATTATTACTATCATTTGTTATCGTTTGTTATTCTTCATACATCCTGTTTTTTTTTGCTTTTTATCATATTTTTTTCTGCTTTATCGTGTGTGTGTGTGTGTGTGTGTGTGTGTGTGTGTGTGTGTGTGATATTTCCTCCCTCTTTTCATTCTCCATCTTTATCTCCCAGCTTCCCTCTTCCTTTCTCCCTCCCTCCCTCCCTCCCTTTCTTTCTTTCTTTCTTTCTTTCTTTCTTTCCTTGTGTGTTCCATTATCATTCCTTGCTATTCACTCTGATTTGCTTCCATCTTTCTTTTTCTTCTTTTCTTTCTCTCCACGCCTCCTCCTTTATTGTATTTCCTCTTTTCTCATCAGCGTCGTTTCCTTCCTTTCCTTCTGTCTCTTCCTTCCTTTCCTTCATAAGTTTTTTTCTCTCTCTGATTCCTCTCCTCTCCTCTTTCTCTCTCTTTCTCTCCTTTTTTTTTTTTGCATCTTCATTCTTTCCTTCCTTCTCGTTTTCTTATTCTTTCTCCTTCTCTTCTGTTTTCCTTTTTTTCTTCTTTTCTTACGTTTTTTTTTTTTTAATTATGTCATTCCCATCATTCATTTATTCCTTCCTTCCTTCCTTCCTTCCTTCCTTCCTTCCTTCCTTCCTTCCTTCCTTTCCTACCAGACAGCATGTAACAGCTCCCTTTCTTTCTCTCTCTCGTTCTCTTCTATTACTCACTCACTCACTCACTCACTCACTCACTCACTCACTCACTCACTTACTAAATCCGTCCATCTGTCCATCTAACCTTTCTTCTTTCCTTCCTTCCATGCTTTCTTCTTACAAGACAACATGCAACCCCGTCCTTCCTTCCTTCCTTCCTTTCTCTGTCTAGTCCTCTTCTCTTACTCATCAACTCACTCACTCATTCACTCACACACTAAATCCCTCCCTCCATCCATTTAACATTTCTTCATTCCCTCCTTCCTTCCTTCCTTCCTTCCTTCCTTTCCCATAAGACAACATACAACACCCTTCTTCCTTCCTTTCTCTCTCTCTTCCTCTTCTATAACTCACTCACGTACGTACTAAATCACATCTCCAGCCATCCATCCATTTATCCATCCATCTTTCTCTATCCTTCCTCCCTCTCTGCCCTCCCTCCTTCCCTCCTTCCTTCCTTCCTTCCTTCAAGACACGTAACTCCTTCCTTATTTTGCCTCAGTTACTCACTCACTGTCTCTCCCTTCCACAGGTGCCGGGATGTGCGTGAGTCGTGCTGGAGGCGTGGTGGGCGTGGTGGGGGCCGCCCTTATCCTCCTGGGCCTTCTGCAGGTGGTGGCTGGCACGTACTTCATGCTGGCGCTGCCCATCTTTCAGCTTGGTTCAAACTTGTGGACAGGATCGTGGGTAAGAGATGCTCATTTGATTTTTCTTGCATTTTTTTGTTATTTTGTTGGGTTTGTTTGAGGTTTGGAGAGAATAAAGGCTCGGGTTATATTTCTGCATTTGTTTTTGTGTCTTTCTGTTAATTTGTTTGAGGTTTGGAGGGAATTAAGACTCAAGTTACATTAATTTTCTACTTGGTTCAAATTTGTGGACAGGATCGTGGGGTAAAGAGATGCTCATTTGATTTTCTTGCCTTTTTCTGCTGATTTGTTGACTTTATTTAAGGTTTGGAGGGAATTAAGACTCGGATTACATTTCACTTTGACTTAAACTTGTGGACCTGATCGTGGGTTTAGATTTATTGAAGAGATGCTCATTTGTTTTCTTGCCTTTTTCTGTTGATTTGTTGACCTTTTCGTGTGTGTTGGAGTGTTGGAGACTCAAGTAACGTTGCAAGGAGTGAATAATATAAGATTCCAATGAGTGAATAAGGAAATAGAGAAGATAAATTGGTTCTTTTTCAGCTATTACAATTCTTCTTTTGTGTTGGAGACTAGTTAAGGAAATGAATGAGTCCAGTAATGTGGCGAGTGAATATAAATCAGTAAAAAACTAAACGGAAAGCTGAGTAAATAAGGAAATAGAGAAGAGAAACTGCGATTATTATTTTTTTTTTTTTCACTTGTTATAATTTTTCATGTGTTAGAAAGTAGTTTGAATGAAAAGACGCTATTATTGTTGATAGTGAAAGATTGAACAGTAACACTAAGGAGAAGAAAGATGAAAATAACAACAACAACAACAACAACAACAACAACAAAGCCATCTTACTCTCTGACCCAAAGGCAAAGCACCAACACCAACACCAACACCACCACTAACAACAGTATAGTCACGCCCTTCTAACCTAACCTCTCTCCCTAACCTCTCTCCCTCTCCCCGCCTCTCCGTGCAGTCTGTGGTGTGCGGGCTGGTTGTGGGCGTGCTGGCGTGGCGCGGGCGTGCACTGAGGAGAGGACAGGTGGTGTTGGTGGCGACCCTCAGTGTTCTGGTGGCTAATGTGGCAAATCTGGTCATCCTTCAGGTGTGTGTGTGTGTGTGTGTGTGTGTGTGTGTGTGTGTGTGTGTGTGTGTCAGTGGTTTATAAAAGATGACATTTTTTTTTTCCGTTCTTAGTATTCCCGTCTCTCTCTCTCTCTCTCTCTCTCTCTCTCTCTCTCTCTCTCTCTCTCTCTCTCTCTCTCTCTCTCTCTCTCTCTCTCTCTCTCTCTCTCTCTCTCTCTCTCTCTCTCTCTCTCTCTCTCTCTCAAACTTTTCCTTCTTGCGACGTTTAGTCTCTTCTCTTCTTCATCACTCCTCCTCCTCCTCCTCCTCCTCCTCCTCCTCCTCCTCCTCCTCCTCCTCCTCCTCCTCCCCCTTGCCTTTTCACCTCCAATTCCTCACATACCTCCTCCCTTCACCCTTAACTAACCCTTCCCTTCCCTCCATCTATAGCTTATCTCCCCATCTTCTCCTCCTCTCTCTTCTCCCTCTCCTCTCGCCGTTGTAACCCCCGCCCTCTCCTCTGCTCCCCGTGGGTCCTTCAGGTCGGGGAGAAGAGCGAGTTCCTGACGGAGGCTAACAGGCGGACCATCGTGAGGGAGAACCAGGAGCACCAGCTGAGGATAGGTGAGTGTTGGACCACCAAGAGTATGTACACCTTCCCTCTCTTACTGTCTGGATTGTTCGGGTTTGTCATTTTGTATCACATCGAAGTCAGATAATTTGTTTTTTTCTTTTTTCACTTTAGTTGTTGTAATGATATTAATGTTTACTGAATGTGCTGTGCGTGTTTATTCATCTATTTGTTTATTTTTGTTATTGTGTTTTTGTGTAAGGTGTGTTCGTGTCAAGCTTTACCTCATCAGTAATTACGTCCTTGACTTATTCTTCATTCATTGTTTTCTGTGCACCTGTCTTGTTCGTGACTTGCGATTCACTTAACTGTTTGCCTTCCCACCGCAGCGCTGTGGCTGACGACGGTGGTGTCAGCGGTGGGCATCTGCGTCAGCTTCCTGGGGGCGCAGTACCTGTTCTGCGCCGTGGTGCGGGGCCCCAGGGTGAAGGGGCGGATGCCGGTCACCAGGTCCTTATCTGACGAGGACCTACAGAGGCCCCAGGTACTGCAAATGACCAGGTTCCCGACCAGTAGCCTGCGGAACGGCGGGGTGCCTGCGGAGCCGCCGGCGGGAGGCGCTGCTACTGCTGGTGGTGG
>NC_059263.1:807500-882500 GCF_017591435.1 Portunus trituberculatus | reverse complement strand
GCAAGGCTGCCTCACCCTCCCACTCCGGGCCGCCTTCGCCTGCATCCTCCTCGGTGGGCGTGAGCGACGAGGAGGAGCGGCGGCGGCGGCGTTCGACGGACACCAATGTGACGGTGATCGAAGTGAACAAGAGTGCCGGCGATCCCCCGCCGCGCCGTCCCGCGCTGTGGCAAGGTCTGGATACTGTGCCTCCTCCGCGGCCCCCCAAACCCTTCCGTCTGCGGCCGCTGTCTGACGCGGGCACGCTCCTGAGTAATCCCGGCGGCCTGCTGGTGCCCGTGCCGCGGCGCGCGTCGCAACTCTACGAGGACGTGTTCGGGCTGGCGGCGCTCACTGAGAACGTGATGCTGCTGACGGAGGCCATCAACCCAGTGTTGGTGCACACCCGTGGCAGCGACGCAGCTGCAACGCCGGCCCCCTTCCTCCAGGAGTCCCCCGTCGCGCCAAGAGTGGTAGACGTGATCCCCAAAGCCGTGAACTCCAAGCTGTGGGACGGACGCACAATCTACGCGCCGCGGCCCCGCCCCGCGCTCCGCACCCACAGCCTGTCCCTGCCCCGCCCCGCGCTACACCCACGCCCACCCCCTCCACGACTCATCAGGAGGGTAGCCGAGCACCCCAACGACGAGAGGGAGAAGGAGGAGGAGCGGGTTGGCGTGACGCCTGAGTCCACCGCGGCGTACCTGGCCTCGCTGGAACTGCTAGCCTCCCACTACCGCCACCAGGCACTCGCCAACGCCAAGGTGAGTCCCGCACTGCTGCCTCTTGGCCAAGCCTACTGGGGCTTGTCTGTAAGACCAGTGAGTCAGGCGCTGTGAGAGTAATGCAGGTCGGAAGCTGAAAGGTCTTCCGAGTGTGTGTGAGTGAGAGAGTGAGCGTGAGAGTGAGTGAAAGTGAGTGCGAGAGTGAGAGAGTGTGAGAGTAAGTGAGTGCGAGAGTGAGAGAGTGTGAGAGTAAGTGAGTGCGAGTGAGAGAGTGTGAGTGAGTGCGAGTGAGAGAGTGTGAGAGTAAGTGAGTGCGAGGTGAGAGTGAGAGTAAGTGAGTGCGAGTGAGAGTGAGTGAGTGAGTGAGAGTGAGTGAGTGAGTGCGAGTGAAAATGTGAGTGAAAGTGTGAGTGAGTGAGTGAGTGAAAATGTGAGTGAGTGAGTGAGTGAAAGTGTGAGTGTGAGTGAGTGAGTGAGTGAGTGAGTGAGTGAGTGAGTGAGTGAGTGTGTGTGTGTGTGTGTGTGTGTGTGTGTGTGTGTGTGTGTGTGTGTGTGTGTGTGTGTGTGTGTGTGTGTGTGTGTGTGTGTGTGTCTCTCGACAGAGGTTTCGGAGTAATATTCTTCCTTGTTTTCTTTTACAGCAACTACAACTGCAACAGCGACTTCTCCTGCAGCAGCAAAGGCAACAACAACAACAGACCACTCAAGATTCAACTCAGACTGAATATTTCGAGGAGGAGGAAGAAGGGGAAGAGGACGAGAAGGAGGATATAATAGAGAAAGATGTGAAAGGGAAGAAGAAAACCTCTCCTGCACGAGTCCTCTCCGAGCCTTACCTGGCGTCACCTGTGAAGGATGACAGTGAATGCTAGTGAGGAGGAGGAGGATAGTAAACAATCACTAAACCAAATCAAACCAAAACCAAACCAAAAACATTTATAGGATATGTACTCATAATTCCAAACCAAAAACATTTATAGGATATGTAATCTTAATTCCACAAACATTACACCCTGAAAGAAAACCGAACTTTCCTGAGAGTCAACACGTACACACAACTTAAACTTGACCTTTTCTCAGTATCAAACTTTTCTCAGTATCAAACTTTTCAGTGAAGGAGTTTTGATGAAAGGAAAACAGGAGAATAAAAGGAAAAGATAGTAGTGAACGTTCTTGCTTGAAAAACGAGAAGTAATAAGTTTTCCCTCTTTAGATAATCAAGAAACATTCCAAAAGTTTTCCTTCCTAACGAGTGTGTGAAGAGTGCCTTAGAAAATATTAAAGAGAGAATCCTAAAAAAGTGATTAGAATATATAAATAAATTGTCAGGAAGAATGCTAAGAAAGAGGAAAAACAACAGTGACGATTAAAATATATCTAAAAAATGTCAGGAAGAATGTTATAAAGAAAAAAAACAGTTACGATTGAAATATATAGAAAAAATATTAGAGAGTGTTAAAAAGAAAACAATAGTTACGATTAAAATATATAAATAAATTTTCAGGAAGAATGCTAAAAAAGGAAGTGATTAAAATATATAGAAAAAATGTCAAGAAGAATGTTAAAAAGGAAAAAAACAACGATTAAAATATATAGAAAAATATTAGAAAGTGTTAAAAAGAAAAAGTGACGATTAGAATATAGAAAAAACGTCAGGAAGAACACAAGAAAAGAGGGAACAATGCTGAAAAGAAAGAAACGAACTATTGAAATATGATTAAAATATAGAAAAAACGTCAGGAGAAACACAAGAAAAGAGGGAACCATGCTGAAAAGAAAGAAAAGAACTATTGAAATATATAAAAACAACTAAAACGTCAGGAGAAACACAAGAAAAGAGGGAACCATGCTGAAAAGAAAGAAAAGAACTATTGAAATATATAAAAACAACTAAGATTAATGTGCCTTTTATCAAATATAGAAAAAAAAAAGGGGTCTTGAAGAAAATCGATACAGGAAGACCAGTGTCACCAGAAATACATAAGAGATGATTACCTCGATAAACTGAATGAAAAAAATACCTTGGAAAATAAAATTGAACAAAAGATTGAACAAAAGAAAATAAGACACGTTGAATATGAGCGCAAAGAAAGATTATCGTACTTTGGCCACGGAAAACTCGAGGCAGGTAACACACGAGATGGAAATGAACACTACCCCCTTCCACTAAAAACCAGGGATGTGGCCTTCTCTACCAGAGCTGCAGGGAGTGGAGAAAACAAACAATAACGAAGTACCACTTTAATGAAAGAAGAGCACTCCAACACACACGAACTATATGGACATGGGTCACCCCTTAGATAGTTGTTCTAGCGCTGGTACCACGCCCATCCACTTCACACACGGCCGTCCCGGGCAGCACACAGATACCGGATCCCAAGGAGAGAACGAGGAATGGAGCAGGGTGGAGAGTAGGCAGCACGATATCCAGCGGTGACCAGAATTGAAACAGGATGATGCAGAACCACCAGCAAGCTCGAGTGGTATGGTGGTTCATCCAAAGGCTGGTCTGGACTCAGGCTGGCTAGACACGGCTGCCAGGAAACCGGCTCAGGTCCCCCAAAGCGAGCGGTGAGCAGGGCTTCACGAGAGAATACTTCTGGACGCAGAGGCGAGTCTAGGTAGTGTTCACTCACCCAGAGCTCAGGAGAATCTGCCTTCTCTCGGTCTCGTCGCCCAGGCGTCAGGTCGGAAGCCGGAATTCAGCGCAGGAGACGGTACCTCGAAGATCCGAAATGTGAAGCAAAGAGATAGCATAACAAAATGACCAATAAGCAAGAAGATAGTTCCAAAGTACCCCGATAGTTTCTGGCCTCGTTACCTTTAAAGTAACAAGCTGATAGTTTAACCCCTAGTTGTCTTCACAGCCACACTCATGCAAGAAAAAAAAAAAATAAATAAATAAATAAATAAATAGTGAAGCAAACAAGTGAGGGGAAATAATTGGTAAAAAAAAATAAATAAATAAGAGACAGCAGTAGAAAATAATGGAGGACACATCAGGCAGTGGTAATAATGAAAAAAACGCTACGATACCAAAGCAAAGGAACGCTGAAGGAAAACAAACAACAATACAATAGAATAAATACTATAGATTAAGTGTATAAGGAAAAATATTTATCAAGAAGAAAGAGTACTGTGTGTGTGTGTGTGTGTGTGTGTGTGTGTGTGTGTGTGTGTGTGTGTGCTAATTCTTCATATTTATAGCAAAGATTCACATATATTGATTCATTTTGAGGTATATATATTGAACGCCACTGTTAGGAAGGCCCCGTCAGGTTAGCTCAGGTCAGATTAGGCCACGTTAGGTTAGGTTAGGTGTGAAGTGAATGCATATATATGACTTTTCAGAGATTTGCACCTTTAACTGGAAAAAATGCTCAAAACACACACACACACACACACACACACTCTCTCTCTCTCTCTCTCTCTCTCTCTCTCTCTCTCTCTCTCTCTCTCTCTCTCTCTCTCTCTCTCTCTCTAAATACTAACAAAACATATGGACATAACCACTTGTCTCTAGTTGCCTTGTGTATGATTAAAGTAATGGTTGTATAGTTAGTGGTTAATTATTGGTGTATTGTAACATATACATATCAACACATTTAAGTATTATTATGAGTAAGGAGTGAAGCATAGTAGTGTGTAAGTATTGGGTTTTGGGGAGGGAGGAGGAAGGATTTGAAAACACAACTGAGGGTTTTTCTCTTCTTTTCTTTTTCTAAGCATGTTTCGAGTCAATAGTGAACAGAAATTGAAGCATGAGGAGAAGGAGGAGGAGGAGGAGGAGGAGGAGAGGAAGAAGAGGAAAGGGAAGAAAATAGGAAGGATAATTAGACAAGGGAATATTTGAGTTCTTGGGAAATTATTTTTATTTGATTTGTTTAGTAAAAATAGGATTATATAAATTGTATGTATGTATGCATGTATGTATAGATGGGTAGATGGATGTATTATATGTAAGAAAGGATGGATGGCTTGTTAGAAAGTTATAATATACTGTGTGTGTGTGTGTGTTAATCGTATGCTGTACTGTATATAATGTATGTATGAATCACACTTTTAATGAACTCCTAACATAAACATTTTGAGTATCTAATCATGGTGTTTTCTTAATCATCATCTCTTTGTTATGACCATCCTTTGTTTTTTCCCCTAAGTAGAACATTCTGCCACGAACAAGTTGCTTTTATCTCTAACACCAATACATTAATCTCGGAGCTGTATTTGTTCTTGAGTCGATTAGTATGTGTAGTTTTGTTGGTACAGTAGTAGTAGTAGTAGTAGTAGTAGTAGTAGTAGTAGTAGTAGTAGGTCTAGTACTCTTGGTGTAGTAGTAGTAGCAGCAGTAGTAGTAGTAGTAGTAGTAGTAGTAGTAGTTGTAGTAGTAGTAGTAGTAGTAGTAGTAATAGCAGTAGTAGTAGTAGTAGTAGAAGCAGTAGTCCATGGCAGTCACCTTAACTATGCAAACTATCTAAATACCTAACTAACTGGTCTAACATAACCACACGTGACTCGGTAGGTAGATCTTTTTCCCTTATTTTTTTCTTCTCACGCGTAACAAAAGCTGGATTTATGAAAGGTAAGCAAAGAAAAGAGATAGAGAGAGAAAAAACCACTACTTTAATATTAACTCAAAAGAGAGAGAGAGAAAAAAAAGAAACACACGTATTCACAACCTCTCTTATCGACACTACGTTAATGAAGACTGCAGGCATTCCCATTACTAAATACTAAGAGACAGCCTTTTTCACTGCTAATTGGTTCTACATCTTTTCTTTATTTCTAACCACTGCGAGTCATCTTTATTTGTTCTGCACCCACTTCCAATCATTAAACTGACAACATATCACAAATTCTCCTCTTTCTTTCTTTCTTTCTTTCTTGTAGGTATACTTCATAATTATATACATTATTTCTAGTATTGTTTCTTCCATCATGTCGCAAAGAAAGGGTGGAAAATTATAATGATTTAGTGTAAAATATAAAGGTGAGTAAATTCCTATACAAAACTTAACGAGCAGAAAACCTTTGTTATTTCTTCATTAGACTCCTAGGCAATGAGCCTGTGACAACGCCTTGAAAGTACACTGTTCCTTCACCGCCCTGAGCTCAGCAGCCAGCAGGGCATCCGATCCCTTGACATCCCCACAGTCCATCCCCAGCCAGGGAATCCAGCAGGTCTAGAGTGCAGGAAATCCTCTCCCTCCCTTGTAGTGACGCGCGGTGATACCCTGGGTGGTTCGGAAAGTCCTGGGGTTTATGGTGTTTTCCTGTAGTGTAATCTGAGCGATTTTCGGAGAACCCTATCTAGTGAGTTTGTGCTTCCCTCAGCCCAAGGTACAGACAGTTGTTATAACATTAATGTAACTTTTATTTTTCTAGTATTAATTGATCTATTCATCTTGGATTAGAGACAATGTGCATACTACATAGCGAAGGATGAGTAGACGATGCAGGGACTGAAGGGTTACCGTATGCGACTTCACTCGACACAACGGATATGTTTACACGCATAGAAGAAATTAACAAAAGTTATATGAGTGATGTACTTATAAGAAACACTCAGTACAGTCCTCAAGGTGATGGATATAATAAGGTAGATAAATTTAAGTTTAGGAAAGAGATTGGTAAACCAGGAACTGTTTACATAATTATAGGCTTAACAAGTGGTCAACGATAACATGTTACCTACCCAGAAAGTTTCAAGAGACGGTTTCATCATTATATGAAAAAGGAAGACAGAAAAGTTGGCACGGACGTTACATGCCTTAAAATAAGTACCTAGTGATAGCTTCGCGGAGGAAAAAAAAAAAAAAAAAATTTCATTTAGTTGATGGAAAAAGAAAGGAAGATTTATGCGTTCATTTATTTATGGCCCTTGAAAGTGGTGGTATCTGGCAAATAAATAAAGGAGAGAAGTACAGTACGGAACGAAAACGCCCTTCTGGCACTTTTATGGTTTTGAATTAAATAATACTTTTAGAATAGAATAATGATCAAAAATATTTTTAGAAGAATAAAATTAAGTAAAAAAAAACTAATTAGTTGCATTGATAAGAACATTCTATATAATGTGAAACAGTCCCCAGGGTGGGACAGACCACGCCGACTCAGTCACACCGCCGGCCAAGACGTGGTACTGCGGAGCAGAGTGTTCTTGTTACTAGTGTCATCCAACCCTCCACGCTGAACTACAGGCGACGCCACGAGTAAGTATACAGCAAGGGAGTCCTGGGCGTGCGGGTGAGGGCGTGAGTGTCGTGTGGGCGCAGTGTGGCGGGCAGGGGTGTTATCGACGCCTGGCGCCGCCCGGCCATTGTGTTCCGCCAGCCCGCCACCCTGCCGCCCTGCCACTCCGGGACGCCTTGTGCCGCCTCGGGGCCTGCGACGCACACTTGGCCAGACCTATATTACGTGAACACCACGTGCGTCATACACACTGTTAGGAATTGTATTATAAATGATGGTGGATCCCGTACGAGGCGTCACACCTTCACAATTACTTTATTAGTAGTAGTATTGGTTTTACTGTGTCCACCATCGTGCGTCACTCCGGCTCGTTGCATGGTCTACAGCTCACTGTTTGGTGCAAGTTTAACCCTATTTTACCCTCCTGGGAATTAGTAAGTATACCTTATGAGGGCCTCCAAGGTGAGGAGATTGCAAAATGATAGGTTCGGTTAGTTTACCTTATGTGGGGGTCCAGTAGGTTAGGGGGGATCAACTATTGGTTAAAACTATAGATTTTCCTAATCATTGTTGATATTAGATGACTCGTCTGGTTGGCCATCCAAAGTTTCTGTAGTCAGGCTGCTGTGTGTATTGGTAATGTGTTGAAATATTGGGTAGCTGGTCCTGCTGGCACGCCAGCCCTCCTAACAATTGTTGGTTGGTGGATGGTTCGGTGATGTGCCAGGCCACTGATGTTTTCTGGACGGTTTGCCGAATCTTTGATGAACCTTCCAATGATCAAAGATTTTATTTCTGAAGTAGTTTCTGAGGTTACAAGTTACTCCTGCCCATAGTTATTATGGTCCCAGTAATGTGTTACAGCAAGGTTACAGAAAATATAAACATTTATTCATTTATTTTTTGAGGGGCCTAGTATAACAAATGCATAACTAGCAACTCAAACTGGCATACTGTTGGTCCAGGCCACCAGGGACCTCAATTATTCTTCATGAGTGGTGTGGACTGTTGCCTTCCACAAGTATTGCAGCAACTTCTCTTTTGTGTTGTCAGGATGCCGAGTCACTACGACAAAGGGGAGTATGACAGCCGTGACGGCGGCGGCAGCGGCCGATACAGGTAAGTCCTGTCACTGACTGTCTGCTGCTATGTTACTGTCATATTTCTCTCTCTCTCTCTCTCTCTCTCTCTCTCTCTCTCTCTCTCTCTCTCTCTCTCTCTCTCTCTGCATATGTGTGTTTTGTCATTGGTGTCCCACAACCTTCATTATTGTCCTGCAGGGGCCGTGGCCGAGGTCGCGGCAACTATGCGTGGGGCAGCAGAGTGGGCAACAGCAGCAGCGGTGGTGGTGGCAGGGGATATAGCCGAGGCGGGGCAGGGGGAGGTGGTGGAAGCAGCGGTGGCAGCAGGTACAGAGGAGGGGGAGGGCATGGGGTGGCCTCCAGCAGTTACCGAGAGACCACTGCCAGCTACCATGACAGGTGAGTGCTGCGCTGTGATGTGTGCAGGCCTCGTTGCCATCCCTAAGGCCTTCACTAAGTTAGGGGTTTTCATAAGACAAACTACTCTTACAGACACATTTCTTAATGTAACTCACTAACACCAAGTTGTAAGTTACTTCTCTTCCCTTACAGTACTGTCATATCTCAGTAGTTTGAAATGCCTGTTCATGTGTGTATTGGCTTTTTTGTTTATTGCATTGCAAAGTATTATGCAATCAGAGAAAATGGTGCATCACTAGTATCACCTGCAGTGCAGACACAGCCTTGTGCTGGCACCGGTGAGCAGCAGCAATGTTGGTGTTGCCACCATCACGCTGCCCTCCACCTGTAAAGCGTGATGAATGATAAATTATTGACCTGAATCTAACATTCATTAAATTTGTATTTAGTGTGTTTCCAGTATAATTGAGATAAATCTGGGAGATTTTCATTCATAAATATGAATATTGGATTTAATCACTGTGAATCAAGTGTTGTGTTGACTTTCTTTCCTTAATGATGAGCTTGTGTAGCATGTATTTGAAGTCACTGATGTGTGTTTGTGTGCAGGTACAGCGACTCCCGGCGCACCGGTGGCCACATAGTGAATCCCTGGGATGCCGGCATGGGCCCTCGGGAGGTGGGTGGCGGGGGCGGCTATGGGGCCCACGCCTCAGCCTTCGGGGCCACTGGCATGGGCATGGGGAGCAGCGGGGGAGGTGGGGGTGGGGCAGGCACCTCCCAGCTGATTGGCTCCCTCAATCAGCTGAGTCAGATGGGCAACGACAAGTCCAAGCTGGCTCTGAATATTCTCAACGCTGTCCTCTCATCCGTAAGCCGGCGTCGTGTTTATTTCCCTGTGGATCTAATGTTTCCCTTTTACTTATTATTTTGTGTGTAATTAAGTGCCTTTTCTTGGCATTGGAGTGTTTGTTTCATATTTATAAATCTTGATGGGTCAGTGTGGAAATCCATACCTTGATCCTGGTCACAGACCACCACCATTAAAGCTGTAAGGCCAACAAGACAAGAGGTGCAGTAGTGACAATTCCTCGGCTGTAAACAATCCACCACTGTGCCAGTATTGTGGTGCAAGAAGAGGCTAAAGGAACTTCACTGAAGAAATTGATCAGCTCCATGATACTATTAGGAAACATTAGCTATTGTGTTACTGTTTCTTTGTTTCTTGAATGGATTCATTAAGACTGCAGCAAAGGTAGAACTCGGTCTGAGGTCACAGGTTCTGAAATCTTTAATAGTTGTACGTGTAATAAACATGTCAGTAACACCATGAACTGTGTTACATTGATAGAGCTGCACTATCTGGAATGCCACTGTCCATGCAGGTGTGATGCCTGCAGTAATGTGCTATTCTCTTTACACCATCATTCTCATTGCTTGTGGTAAAATGGTTGTGATATCCACTGTAACATTTAAGAGTCAGACTCATGAGTATATGTACAACCTTCTTCCTCTCTGAGCCATTGACTGCCTTGCCTCTGCAGGACTCGGCCATGGGTGAGGGCCGGGACGTATGGGAGCACGGGCCACCCCCGAGGAAGATGAGGCGCATGGAGTGGGTGAGTAGCCTGGAGACTAGAGAGTTGGGGGACAAATGAAGACAGGGAGACTTCTGTAGGAAAGTGCTTGAATGTGTTGAACTCCTAAATTTACCTCATTTTGATCATCTCAGAGACTGGCTGTTCTTGATACTCAATTTATAAAATGGATCTAAGGGAACTAATGATTTCAGTTGTATGTTTGTACAGCAGAATTGTACCCCAAGCCTGTGAATGTTCATCATTGGTCTGGGAGGAGGAGGAGAAAGTGGGAGGAGAAGGAGGGACGAGGAAGGAAGGAAGAGGGAGGATTGGTGAGGCTGCCCTGTGGTTCGCTCAGGGTGAGCAGTGAGAGGAGAAGGAGGAGGAGGAGGAATAGGAGTGGAAGGAGAAGGATGATCAAGATGGAGGAATTATGACTCCCTGAGAGGAGAGAGTGAGGAGGGAGCTACAGCAGGTAGTGATGGTCGTGGTGACCTCATACCTGTCACTTTGCCTTCAGCACTGACTACCGTCCTCATGAAACTAATGTTTTATGCTCAGGTCTACTGGAATGTCAGTGACTCATAAATGTTTACTTCCCTGAAAGAAATTATCACAGTATGTTGATCCCATATAATGATTGGCACCCTGAGTGTGTGAGGCAGCGCTATGGGCCGTGAGTGCCTCGCTGGGGCAGCCACCGGCTGGGGGAGCCCACCCTTGAAGGAGCTCTGCTCAGAGTGGGCGGGGGAGACTGAGCGGTGAGTGTCTTCCACAGGACGAGCTGCGTCCGCCCCCCGCCCGCAGGTACCCCCCTCGCTACAGCCCCCGGCGTACCTGGGACCGCCGGGGCGGCCCCTCATACCCTCGAGGGGACCACCACGGCGGCAGCACTGACTACCAGGCCCGCAGGGTGGCCAAGGCCCGGCGGGGCAAGCCCTGGCATGATACCAGGAGTGGTAAGGGCCCTGGGCGGGAGGGCCGGGCCAAGGAGGAGCAGGACCTGTCGGACGACCTGGAAAGAGAGAGCACCGCCGCCGCCGCTGGCACCAGTGCGGCCCAGGGCCCCCAGAGGTAAGCGCCAGGGAGGGCTGCTGCTGCTCCCGGCCCGCCTTTACTTTTCAGTGTAGTGTGGCCGAGGTGCGAGTTACCTGGCCGGGTAGGGCCATGAGGACTCAGAGTCCTGCCGCCACGCACCAAATCTCTGGCCTGCAAGATGTTCTTTTCCCTTCATTTTTGACTAGAGAGCTTGCCAGGAGAGGAGCTATGTGAGGGAGCAACACTGTTTATTTCAGTCCACATCATCATTCTTTCTGTTCTGTGATGCCTCCACTCCTTTTGACTTTCAGTCCTAAAGTTGCTTCATTTTTCCCCCCCCTTCATTCATGTGACCTGGCTGTGGTGGCGATGGTGGTTGTGAGTGTACCCTGCTGTGGTGCTTTGGTGGGCATGAGTGGCTTAGTGCCCAAGGTGCCACACTGACCCTGGCTCACAGTAAGGTGGTGGCTCCTCTTCCCTCAAGAGACCCAAGTGCCTGGGGGAGGAGAAGTGCCTTCTGTGCTAGCTGTGCTATCATTACACACTTGTGTGGAGTCTTTTGTTGAGATAACACAAGTGTTTCATTATCTTACATGAAGGAAAGAAAGTGGGCTGAATTTGTTTGTATAAAAAAAAGCCCCAAAGTTGCCAATCTGTGATAAAGAAAAGTCTTTGAAGGCATTCAGTTTTGGAGATGACTTGACATGCCTGTTCTATTAGAATAATGCTATCAGTGAAGCAGCCACCAGGTGCCACCCCGGGCAGGGCCACCCCATAGAGGGAAGTGGTGTGTGCCTGCTGCAGACACTAGTGTCCCAGTCCTGTAGTCACCTTGGTCCAGGTTTAGGCTAGGCGGCAGCATTGAGGAAGACACCTTCTGGTGTTGAGGCTGCCAGGAGGGAGTTAGGTGAGCACACCAGTGTCATCCCCACATGAAGTGTACTGTACTTGTAATGTCAGGGGTTGTGAGTCCTTGATATTTATTATGTGTGATGAGTTATGCCTTTTTGCTGTTGTATATGTAAGTCACTGGTGGAAGTGTTTTGATTTTAAAGTCTTTGTCATGCGCGTAGAATGTGCACCAACTGGTCTTGCTTTACATGTTGGTGTCTGCCAGTGTATCGGCTGTATATGAGAGAGGCAAAGGTACTTGACCTTATATGGTGATGTAATGTAATGAGAACAATACATGAGATCAAAGTTACAAAGATACTAAACCATTTATGTGACTTCCAGAATACCTGAGTTAACAAAAATATGGTTGTTTTCAGTCTTTGCAGTGGTGTAATTCATTGTTTGAGAATGAACTTTTGATTTAGTGTGTGACACATCTGTCACATGGTTGTAGTCTTTAAGGGAACATGAAATTTTTGTGGCAGAATCAATACCAGCAAGCTTGGATAGGCATCATTATTACTGAGAGCACTGGATCTGCCCATTTCACAATTTAACATATGAAATTTTGCAATTGTGTGGAAATAGGAAGTTCCTTGCATTGATGACATCAAAACAGGCTTTTTTTTTTTTTTTTTCCATATGTGGAGAGGCATTGTGCACCTGATATGTGGGTGTGTTCTCAAGCCATGTCTTTCTTGCTCCAAAATTTCATTTTTGTTTGGGCAGCATTGTCCTGGTCAATATCCTGGAAAGCAATGAACATTGCATTGCTGTCTACAAATTGCTTGCATCTTTAAAACTTGAACATATACATGTGAACTGTACATTCCTGGGGTATTTTGAAGACAGTTGCTTATGACAGTGAAAAATGAATATGCTACAGTAACTTATCAATGGCTGGCATCACGAATGTAAAGCAAGAACTGTTAGGAACACGTGTGTGTGTGTGTGTGTGTGTGTGTGTGTGTGTGTGTGTGTGTGTGTGTGTGTGTGTGTGTGCGTGTGTGTGCATGCGTGTGTGTGTGTGTGCACATCTTGTGTGTAGGAAACTTGCAGCAGGGGAAGGGTTATGTGTTGTGTTGGGTATCCTTAAGTTAGTCTAAGTTAGAGACGAACACCACAATCACTTTCACTTCATGATGGCGTGTGATGCAGGAGACACCAACAGGTGGGTGCCAAGTAGTTTGTTTTGTGCCCCTGGGGCTTCACAGACATGTGATGCCAACGGAAAAAAAAAAAAAAAAAAAAATACTCGTAAATGCTGTCCCTATAGAATTCAATTAAAGTTCATGTCATACAAAGGTTATCTTTATCTACTACAAAATGTGCATAATTGCTTTTGATCCCACCCATCTCTTCTCTGTTCCTAGCTCACTGATTCCCACTGCCATAAAAGTCTGTTCCTCCCACCACTCCCTTGATCATGGCTGAGTGTTTCTGTTGCCCAGCAGTGAGGAAACAAAGATGGATGAAGAGGAGGCCAAAGAGGAGACTGAAGCATCCTCCAGTGCAGTGAAGGGGGAGGCTAAGTCTGAACAAGAGGAGGAGAAGGAGGGCAAGGAGGGAGAGGAAGCAGCAGGGTCATCAACAGGAAAGACAGAAGACAAATCAGAAGACAAGAAGGAGAAAGAAGCAGAGATGATGAAGCAGAATGAGGTTTGTTCTGTGACTACTATGTTATTCTGTAATTGACTTGATTTATTTCTGCCACCTCAGTTTGCACTTTACACAGTCAACTCTCGATTAACTTGAATAACTTAGTTTCAATTTAACGCAACTTGATATTAAAGGAGATACAATTGAATAATGCGGTTTATTCAGTTTAACACTGCTAACTTGGCTCGATAACACCACACACACCTACGCTGCTTCTGGGGGGAACCATACTGAGATGCTCTGGGCTGGGAGCCAAGTTGACCGTAATTCTAATTTTATGAGCTTTTTGTATTGGTTGTTTACTCACTCTTCTTTTCTTCCCTCTGCACAGTCTGGGGAGATCACATGGCTGCCGCGGGAGGCTCTGCAGTGTCACATGTGTGGCCTTTCAAAGTTCCCTGACATAAAGGTAAGCTGAGGCAGAAGCAGGGCTGTGATGGAGAGGGTCCTCATTGGAGGATTGGTAGGGAAGGGTGATGGGAACAGGGATGCCATAGGAGTGGTAGGGGAGAATGATGGAATGATGGGTGAGAGGGTTATAGGAATGGTAAGGGAAGGGTGATGGGGAAAGGGATGCCATTGAAGGGTATTGGGATGGTGATGGTTGGCAGGGTGCAGGAACTTTGAAATGTGTATGGAGTAAGTACTAAGGTCATTGTAGCAGCATTGATGGAAGCAGACCCAGAAGACACCACTTACTGGATTGGTTTGTTGGGTCCGAGATGAAGAGCAGCATTCATGTCCTGCAGTTGTGAAGAGCTAACTATTATGTTTGCAGTCATACATGAGGCATCTGGAGAGCCGGCGCCACGAGACACTCAAGTATTCCTTCCATGCCAAGGGTGCTGCCATCCTTCACTTCCTGAGGGCTAACTCCAAGGTAGTGTGTGTGTGTGTGTGTGTGTGTGTGTGTGTGTGTGTGTGTGTGTGTGTGTGTGTGTGTGTGTGTGCTCACCTCTCTGCCTTTGAATATGTGTTACTGACTAAATACCAGTCAAATTGTAGCCTTCTGTTTTCATGACACGCCTCCCTCTCTCCCTGGACAGTTGGCGTCTCAGAGGAAAATGTTGAAGAGCCTGCGGCGTGGCATCAAGGGCCCCATCATGAGGTGCCGCAAGTGTCAGTGTGAGGTGTTTGGCTACATCCGGGAACATTCCAAGACTGTAGAGCACATTGTGAGTGTTGACTGCTGCTGCTGCTATGTCCAGTAACTTTAAGCAGTTAATCTATTTGTGACAGAAATCATTACTTTGTATATGTTGTCTGATTTAATTTGCATCCCTTTCCCCACACAGGCCCTGAGGAACTACCTGCGAGTGGTTTGCTGCAACACAACTTTCTTCAACCGTGCTGATCTGGAGGAGCATCGGCTTTCCCTCATCCACCTCAAGGTTAGCACATTAATGGCTTTGCTGGCTGTTATCAAGATCACAGTTTTTTTTAAGTTTTCTGAGATAAAGATAAAAATAAAGATATGGATTCATCAAATTTTTTTATTTTTTTTATTTTTTTTATCTTTATTGAAATTTTGGATCTATCAGTTATTGAACAATAAATTCATCACCAGTTATTGATTATTGCCCATAAGATTATCCATTATTAATTTTTCCATTATTGCGACCAGCTGTAGTTAATGGTGCTCACTTTTGTATTAATAATTTGTTTTATATTGTTATTTTTGTACCACCAATATAAATTTTCACTCCATGGCCTGATCCAAATTTGACCAGTGAAAATCTCATCATATGTAATTAGTTCAGAGTTGACAGGACAGTAGAGAATGGAGCCGGCTAACCCTCACACTCGCCCTCAGAACCAGCTGGAGGAGGAGCAGCGAAGGCAGAAGATGGAAGCTGAGAATGAGGTGGAGGATATTGGGGTGGAAGAGAGTGGTGAGTGAACTTCCTCTTGACTGTAAAGTGTGAAGAACTTATGAATTTAGATTTGGTAATATTAATGAAAGCCTTCATAGTCATTTTCATGTATTTATATTATTGTACATGTGTCTGCAGATGAAGGGATGCTGTTTGCTGACACCATCAAGCACATGAAGCAGAGGACACAACATGCTGAAGTGACCAGCCCAGAGAACCTTATGCCATATGACCCAGCCATACCTCAAGGTGAGGAATGTCTGTGGGCAAATAGTGTAATGCATGTATACTCACTCAAGATCTATCTCATATGGTGGAGTTCTGTGCAACTTTGATGTTAGAGGTTATATAACATTAATAACGCCAAGATCTGTTATAGTCTTGATTTATCCATCGCTTCATTTCTCTCCACTGTCAGGCCTCAACTTCATCTGGAAGCGGTCCCACTACAGATGCAAGGCGTGTCCCCAGATACGCCTCACCTCGGCCGCTGACACTGAGGAACACTTCAAGTCCCTAGACCACTACAACAACCTCATGGCTCACCTCAAGGCCATAGAGGTGAGGCAGTTAGCAAGTCCAGTAGAGGAGTGAATAGGATTGAGATCAAGGATAGGGTAGTATGAAAGGAAATAGATAGGTTAGAGTTTAGCAATACAGGATGTGGAGGAGACCATGAAGCAGAGAAGTGGAAGGTATTAGAGGAAGAAAAGGACATCAGATTAAAAATGAGAGGAGAATGGTGAGGGTGCAAACAGCAAGAGATGTTATGAGAGAGATGTGAAGGTCAGAGACTAAATCATGGGAGGGAAGTTTGGAATAAGAAATCATATAAGATAGGTAAATAAATATTGTGAGATCATAGCACGTGTTTATCAATGAAATGCGATCAACGAAGTGTTTTGAGCACAATTTTTCCTCACACTACAGGAGGAGAAGGAGAAGAAGCGTTTGGAGGAAGAGGAAGAAGCAAGGAAGGCAGAGGCTGAGCGCAAGAAGAAGGAGGAGGCAGAGGCAAAGGCTGCAGAGGAAGCGGAAGGGGAAGGAGAAGACAAGGAGAAGGAGTCTGGTGAGCAAGACACTGAGAAGCAGGAGACACCGCTGGACGAGAACGAAGACAGCAAGAAGAATGGAGACGTGGAAGGGGAGGAAGGGGAAGATGAGGGAGAGGAAGAGGAAGCAACGACAGCAACACGAACAGCAGAAGAAGAAGAGGAGGAAGAGGAGGAGGAGGAAGAGACTAGTTTTAACTTTGAGGAGGACATGCACAATATGGAGACTGTGGACGAGGCATGTGATGACGGGGAGATGGAGGGAGGGCTGGAGGGGAGCCTGCTGGAGGAGGAGGAGGAAGGAAAGGAGCTGGCTTCTGGCGGTGCTGAGGTCGACGAACTTCTTGTGAGTTTCTTTGGTCGTGTTTTAAATTTTAGCAGTTAATGCAGACTCAACTTCCCTCAAATATATGATGCCATTCAAGAACAATCTGAAAAGTCTAGAAATAGGCAACATTTTCTGATGTAATATCTGTGGGCCTAAATAGGGAGGCTGTGTTTCCCCCATTAGTGGCTCTTTAGTTGTCTGCTACAGCAAAGTGTTTAAGACTATTATTTGCTTTACTTTAGTGACTTGGCTGATTTTTCAGATTTTATTCTCTAACCAAGGAATTTTGCATGGTAATTTTTATAAGTGAATTGGTGATTTCTCTCCCCACCAGGATATTTCGTGCCTAGATGAGGTGGGCGAGGAGCTGGAGGAGTTCAGCAAAGACCAACCACCTGAGACAGTGAAGTGTGAGGACAAAGGGAAGGAAGAGGAGAAAGAAAAGACAAAGGCTGAGGAAGAAAAATCCAAACCAAAGGAAAGTGACAAGACAAAGGAGACGCCAGCCAAGGAGGAAGAGGAGCCGGAGGAGAGGTGTGTAGCATGTTGGTAGTGATTTGTAGGTAATAACACGGAGCACAGGGTCTGTGGCCACCACTCGCCTCCACTGACTGCACCAATATTGCTTCCTGTGTGTGTGTATTGAAAGGTGATTGATAAGGAGGGAGGGAACTATAGTTTATGTCTATAATACTGCAGTGACAACAAACATGACATCCTTTCTCAGCATTTAAGGGGATCTTGACCTCCATGTGGCAGATGCCTATCATCAAACATAGGTAGCACAATAAAGTATTAAGGTATAGTGGGTAAGTAGGCAGCCACTATATTTGTATTCTTTTTGCAGCACCAAGAAGGAATCTGGCAAGAGGGAGAGGGAGGAGGAAGAGGAACCGGCAGTGGTAACAGCTGTGGTGGAGGGGCGGGGCCGTGGTGGCCGGGCCTCGGGCACACCACGGGGCAGACGGGGCAGAGGTAGGGGTAGAGCTCGCTCTGCAAGGAACTAGAGACTAACATTGTTGCATTACACTGACAAGGGCATTTTCTGTATTATTTTCTCGTGTCCATATTAGCATGTATTTCCTTAGTTCTTTTAAGGGTTGGTATCAATCATTAAGTTCTCTGCAGGAATGTCACACTGATAATGGATAGAGTGACAGGCCTTACCTGACACAGTTTGACCCAGAAATGCTTGAATACCTTGTTAACACCAGCCATATATGCACAATTGTGTGTTTCCCACTGCCAGTGGATGTTCAGTCCTGTGTCCCACACCCCACCTCACCACCATTACCACACTCATCATCCCTTCATCATAAAGGTGTAGCATTATCTGCTTCATCGTGGCACATCCCATCATGGATCCATGTGTGGAAGGCCAATGTTTCTGCCTCCTTTGGTACAGTACATTGCCTTGCTTGGATTACCACTAAGGCTGTGCTACCAGCTGGTGGGAAAGAACATTTATGTGTATAGGTAAAGATTCTTCAGTGCATTCCACATGCTACTGGGTGGAGATGTGTGTTATAGGTGTCAATATTGCACCAAGTCTGCTCAAATGTGGTCATATTCCTAGTGGGTCTGTTTGTATTTGATTTGTTGGAAAAGTGAAGTCCAGTACCTTAATGTCTACTGGAGTGTTGAATTGGAATACTTTCTCTTAAAGAGACAATGGTTGATTTCTGCAGATTATCAAAGTGCTGTTATGCATTCCTGAAGGGCAGAGTGGCTTTTAAATGTTGAGATGATTGTTTGAATTCCCTTAATATGAAAATTTTTTATTATGGTTGGTCAGGTTAACTACATATTGCAGAAAGTGGAACAAAGTCACAGTATAACAAGACTGCTTCCAGCAAGACAAACTTAAATGACCCAATAAGGAGTTGACAAGCCTTTGTTTTGCTATTGGTGAACAGTGGTGAAGATGTGAATGCTTTATATTTTCTTTCATTTAGACTGTGTAGAAATTGAGCTTTAATCAGTTACAAGTTGCGTGGAGTACTCACAAGTGAAATATGATTGAAATAAGCTCTGTCATGTTGAGAAGGTCAATATTAGCTCTAGTACTGAAGGTAATTTGTTTTGGTGTTCCTGTGTAGATCTTGTTTATTGAAGGCTGTGGTGGAGGTCTCAGCAGAGCTTTCCTAGGGACACTGATTCCAATTTGAGAGTTGATGGCTGTCACAAATAACTTCATTGGTATTCTGGCCATGATCTAGGAATTTTGTCATTCACACACACACACACACACACAGGTCTTTATAGCACCACCAGCTTATATTTCCCTTGTACCTGCATGCCTTATCCAAACATAATAATCAGGTTATTTTTATCACTGTATAATGTCAGTTTCATGATGAGATATTCATTCTATATTTAGACAAGTTGGTGTATTCTTGTATAGTCTAAGCCTTACAAAATATTATGATTTGTGTGTGCATTACTTTAGGAAAGATCATATATCTGTTTCCTCTGTCAGAGTTATGAGTAATGCTCAGAGATGTATATTAGTTTGTACTAGGTGTTCATTTCCATCTCAGTAACTGTTAAGAAAGGGGTTTGCAAGGTGTCCCTATCATGCCCTGACCCATTCCAGTCCCTACTTGGCCTTCAATGAAACCCTCTGTTGAATTGTCTTGCTGGGGCACCAAGGTATAGTCCCAATCCCAACCTTGTCATTTGTCTAAATTTTGTAAAACAACCTTATTTAGGATTTTTGCATTTTGTTAGTTATTAAGGCATAGCCATAAATTTTTGGTGGTTCAAGTAAAGGCATTATTAAATTGAGTACCACTTACCTGTTTGTTCTTATTTTATGTTGAATGTTTCTACCCATTTGACTAAGCAGAAGCAGCAGCAGCTGCTATATAGTAGGATGTAAGGTTGTGTTGGCATTACATTGCACATCACTGCTGGAGTTTGCACTGTTCTTGAAGTCCTAGAATTTGGACCTCAGGTGTGCTTTGTGCTCCTATATTAACACCATACTTTCTGCATTGTAGGAACTGACTGCATTTTTTTTTCCCCTCAAAAAGATTTGTTCTAGTAGTAGTAGTCTTCCTTGTGTTGTTTGTTTTTGTGGTCTGACCTGTTCTCTTGTGTTTCAAATAACACTGAATTTTTCCATGTACTTTTCATCTTTCTTCCAAAAAAAAAAAAAAAAAAAGATTTCTTTAGATGTTTAAATGTGAATGTTGTCAAGGAGTTCAATAATTTGATCATGTTCTAATTAAATTAGTCTTTATAATTCATCAATGTCTCCCTCATCTGGTCTTTGTCTCTTCCCTTTCTTGTTCTTGTCACAAGTCCACTCCTCTTCCGTTGAAAAAAAGGTTGGCTGCTTTGTGGTGCATGTGGCTGCTGGGGTGAGAGGGAGGCTTCCTTGCTGTCTCTCACCCCAGCAGCCAAGTACATCTGTACATCAAGCTTAATTTACCTGCAGCAACTCAGTTCAACACTAAAGAAATCCACTGGTGACAAGGATAAGGAAGAGACTAAAAGACAGGTGGGTGAATGAGCATTTTAACTGCAGTAACATAGGGAAAAAATGTTATAATAAATTAAATAATAATAATAATATTTGGAAGAAAAGAGAAAATTGTAGGAAGCTTAACTGAATAAAATTGAGATCAGATGACAAAAAGGAAACATCGTAAGATTGCATCAGAGGTGCCATTTCAAAAACTAAGCCTTCTATAGAATCATAAACAGAAACCAGAACTAGCTGGCCTTCTTCGCATGTTATGTAGTCTACTTATTAGCATTTATTAGCATGTGGTTGTTGCTGTGCACCTTTGCACAAGAGGGTCATGTTATTTGAAACATGAGTAGCTGCACCAAGGAGCCAAGTGCCAACCATTGAGAAATGGAGTTAAAATATTCTATCTTATAGTTTCACTCCCATACCTGGTTCTGTTGCTGATGGGGAGGTCTTAAAGCATGGGGGCTGCATCCTGGCGCTTTTGGACCTCTTTGGTGTCCCTGCTGATCAGGCTGCAGTCTCTAGACTGATACATCTTCCTCTTCCTTTTCCCAAAGCATGAGAGCTGTACTAGTGGGATGTGAAGCTGGGCTCATCAATTGGACAGGCATGTGGTGAGGTGGAAATAGTGCCTGTGCAGGTGTTGAGGTGTGGGTCTGCTGGGGCAAAGAATGGGTTGCCTTTAGTGTCAAGGAGTATGGTGATGGTGTTGGACAAGCTTCAGTGTCCATGCAGACTAATCTGTCAGGTCAGAGTATCTGGGTAGCTTGAGTAGAGAAGGGGTTTTCCTGTAGTTGTGGGAGGTAAAAGTAACAATAGTGGATGCGGTAGAGGAGGATGGAGTTGAGGTGGGGGTTGTTGGGGTGTGGGAAGAGGAGAAAGGTAGTGTGGATACCGAGGTTGTGTGTGGCTGTTGGGTGGGAGCAAGGAATTATCCCTGGGGGCCTGATGAACAGAGTAGTAGTCCAGGACTGGTCAAGAGGGAGAGTTGGGTCAGGGCCAGAGAGGACGGAGTGTCGGGTTGATGAGGGACAGACCCCGGAGCCCCCATAGGGGATGTTGGAATTTCCATTATTGGCCATGGTGAGCCAGGTTAAGAGGAGGGAGATAAGGAGGTCCACCCAACAGAGCCCTCATGAGGGCAAGGGCAAAACCAGAGCAGGGGTACTGTGCCCGTGGCCCACTGAGGCCATATCTGAATGGGACAAACCTAGCATCTCATCCCATCCCATCAGTACAGCTCTCATGGCTTGGGAGAAAGAGAGCCAGGCTGATTTCTTTGGTCTAAAGGATGTAGCCTGAGGCCTCAGGTACACCAAGGTGGCAAAGTCCTCCTCCATCCTGGTATGAGAGGGCCCCCTAACAAGCTTATTCTATAATTTTATTTCTCCTACCTTAGAAATTTTCTAACTTATTACATAACAATGATGAATGAATGATGGCTGCACACTCAATAGGCATGGTCACATTGTTTTTATCGAAGATGGGGAAATTATAGAATGGAATACTTTTTCATCTTCCTTTCATGGTGGTTGGCACTTATAGGTTGAGTAGCTGTTGCAATGAGGGGCTATTTTATATGCAAGTATATTTCATATACAATACAATGGTATATATATATATATAATCTCTCCATATAATATACAACTGTTCATCATACATACAACTGCTTACACATTCATCATACATACAACTGTTTATCATACATCAGTTTACAGTTGCATGTTTATCATACATCAGTTTACAAAGAAATTTTTTGACCATAAAAAAAAAAAAAAAAAAAAAAAAGGAACAAAATAATGACAGCCTTCACTATTTCAAGGCAAAGTCCGTATTACAATTGGAATGCTTTGCAACATAATGACACAATGGTTGTTAAGACTTGTATTAAATGTTTTGAGTTTTCAATGAAAAGTTCAAAGGCCACTGAGATGACTTGTCTGGTTCTCACAGGTGTTTTTCCCCCACTGAAACTGGTAAATTGATCAAGACCAACAGGATCTGAATATTGAAAAACCCCCTTCAACATCTTGACTTACACCAGCGCAAGTCAAAGGTAATCAAAAATAAAATGCCAAAATGTTTAATACAGACATGACCTAAGGTGCCCACTCTTCATATTCTACCTTGAAATACAAACATTTGCTAAGGCAATGTATACAATTATGTGTTTGTAGTTCACATCACCATACAAAGGAGCACACAAGATTTGATCACCAGCTATGTCCTCCCAATGAGTGTGAGAGCTCTGTGTAATAGCACCTAACTCCTATTCTGAGAACTATTTAATGGGATTCTCATTGTTCACTACAAGTCAAAATACTCTGGAATGTGGAATTGGCCTGTTGGTGGACTGACTAGCCTTAAAAAAATGCACAATAAGTAAATATCTAAACAATTTTATACATGTTGCCAATGTCTGTGCTCTTGTTCAATGTATCAGATGGTACACTTGAAAAATTGCAGAAACATCCACAATCCAGCACTTGACAGGCTGTGTATGTGATGAGAGGGTGACCTTGATGTACAATTATGGAGCCTTAATGAAATTATACACAACAATTTCCCTGCAATAGCCATGCATGTACACAGCTCAATACTGACCACACAAAGATCTGCATGCTTGTGATGGTGAAGCACACCACTTGTACTAAACACTTACCAGGACATGTAAATACAGTTTGTTCATGGTAAAAGGAAGTGACAATGTTGCTTAGTCAAATCAGGACCAGCTGTGGAATATCTGGCTTAGCAAATAATATATGTTCAAGCTTAACACAAATGTTACAACAGTGTATATCCAGGTAGCATTTCTTGGTAAGTAAGCATTCATCAGTAAACTTCAAACATTTTCACCAAGATGATGTACACAATTACTTTGTGCTTGGAAATATGAAAAATAAAATTGTGCTTGACAAATGGAGATCAAAACTGAACAATTACCTGATAATGCTAAACATTTTACAAATTCTTTTCATTACAACTTAATGGAATGTATGTGATCAGCCATGTCTCTGAAGGAGTGACAGAGAGAGGATAACTTGTTTCTGTGGTTCATGAAAGATGAGCATCTTCCCCAGTGAGTCTCCTCAAGCTTAGTCATCACAGATATCTGTGGCCTGATTGTAGATTAACTTTGTATCAATGGAACCTGTAACAACTTGAACAAACAAAGGTAGCCAACTGGGACTTAGTGATCCAAGTCTAAATCTTTTAGATGCTTCAGGTTTTCATATTTTTGTGCTTTATTGTAGTAGGCTTTCTCTCTTTTCATGTTTGTGCTGTTATTCAAGCCATGCAGATTTCAAACTTACCAAGAGCTCAAGATGATTTAGGGTACTTTCCCTTTGTTTGCAGACGGGACTAATTTGTTTTTTAAGTATTTAGGACTGATGTGGATAGAAGAATGTTGTCCCTGAATTAAAACAGACAGGTGGGAGAGTAGTGGCACCAACAGTATTGTATAGGGATGAATTAGTACTTGGGAGATCAGAGAACACAGTGCAAGAGATCACATGAAAATATGGATAAGATTTGAAATACTAAGGAGAGTTGTGTTACTAGAGAGCAGTGAAACAGACCAATTATGTCAAAAAAGACACTTGATACTTTGAGCATTGGTTGTGCCTTTCCACACTGTATCTGCCTCAACCACAGAATGACCTAACCTGACCATGGGCAGCAGGGAGCTATCTGGGATATTCACTTGTCTAGGCCAGTACACATGTCGTGGAAGACATGCAACATCCTTCTTCCATCAAGTAATTCAATAAGCCATGCAGTTGTATGATATAATTTTGAATAAATTAAAGCAAAGGATGAAAGTATGAGAGAGAGAGATATCAATGTGGGGACAGGTGCAGCCAACACTCAAGTACCAAGTTAGTCTGGTTTGACAGTAGTTGTGATTAAGGGTCAGCCTGGTATATAAGTATTTCTTTTAAAGCAATGCCAATGGTGCTGACTAGCTGCATCATAAATCATGGCTGAAACTTGCAAAATATAAAGTGTGGGAGTCTCCTCCTTTCAGACACAGTTATGCTGATGAATTAACAACCTTCCAGCTTCTTCCTTAACATAGAGTAACATAAGATAACCTCTGATACTAAACTGCTTAGCTAAATTAATTCACATAACAGTCAACATGGTTTGAATCCACTCACACAGAACCTCTATGCATTCATACATTCATGCAGATCACAGTCACCCAAGGCAGGCGTGGAAGATGTGTAACGCCCATTTCTTTCTCTGCTTGTGCATAGGTGAAGGTGAGTCTTCCCTCCTGTTAAGTCAATTGTAGATACAGTATAAATTCAGTTCAGTACATATAAGGTTGCTACATCAATACATGGCTTTCACTACATCACAGATCTGGACACAATTCCAAGTAACTTCCATTTTAAGTTAAATCACTCAAGGAACATGTCACCTTTGCTATCCTTCACACCCCTGATCTGTCTCTCTATCAGTTGGTAAGTGATCCACCACAAAGGTAAGTATGTGCCAGCTGTTGCCAAGCATATCTTTACTATCACTGCTATTAGCTGCCAAACACTACACACTTGCTCTGTACAAGAACTTACCTGAGAATCCAATACCCCTGCTGCTGCACACTGAGGAACACCCTCTTCATCAGTCTACTTCAGGAACTTAATGGACATCTTCTGCTCCACATCAGTGCGTTCCAGGGCAGAGCAGAATTCTTCAAAGCTGATCATCTGATCTCCATCTCTATCTGCCTCAAGGATGGTGCGCTCGGCAATGCTGTTCAGCTGGTCATCACTGTGGATGGCAAGTGTGTGAGGTCATTGTGTCAATACAAAGTAGCCATACATAAATGCTTAACATAGATTGTGTTCCTCTATTTAGTGCATGGGGTGGCACATATGTAAATACTACTAATTCAATATTTTGTAACTAGTCAGTAGTAACACCTAATAAAGTATATATCTTATCAAATTCTTATCAGTGCCTCCTCAGCTTGACTTAATTTGTGAGGAAGCTGATTAATACTTCATGTCAGATATGTTGACATTCTATACTTTAGCAACCCTGCTGCTACAAGGCCAGACTTGTCATGAGAATGGAAAGTAGGATGACAAATCCTATCTAAACAGGCAGCAAGATCAAGGGCACCAGCTGTATAGGACATCAGGTAATGATAAATGGAAATCATGACAATGAAGTAGAAGTGATAAGAGGGAAGTACATAGTATGTAAGACTGAATGGTGGGAACAAAAACTATTACAGGTAAAGAGTACATACTAAAGATTAAGCCACAAACAAAACTAAATAGATAACAAAATGCAAAAAATACACTTGAATATGCCTTACTCCTTCATCTCTTCCCCAGGCAGCACCAACTCCTACTAGTCACCTCTTCTCTCTTACATTCCCACTATTCTCCTTGCCTTCCGACAAGTCCTCTCTTCCTGCCCTACTATTTCTTCTATTACTATCTTCTCTACACTGCCATTTCCTCCTCCTACCTTATCATCCAACTATCATACACCTATCTCATTATTCCTCTCTCATTAATAATCTCAAAATCTTGTCCTACCTTTTTATCATCTCCCCTTCCCTATTCTCCTGCCTCACCAAACATACCTTCTCTACCCCACTGTTACCTGCTCCACTTCACTGTAACATGGAACAATTCTCACCCATAACGGCAAGCAATATACATCATCAGCAGCATCTAATACGAAAGGAGCTAATAAAGACAGATTTTGCAATTTCTAGCCACTATAGTCTTTTAGAGATGAATGTCTCAGAGTTGTTAGCAATTACGGAACACTGTGACAGGTACTAGTGAGAGAGTTAACCTTCTGCCTACCTGCCTGTCTTCCTTTCCTTACATCTGTACTCTTCCCTATTCTACACCTCTCCCTTTTTACCCCCCTTTAAAGAAGAAGAAGAAGACCAAGAGAGAGAGAGAGACTTGTCCCTCATCCCTTTCTTTTTTTTCCTTTTTGATCATGTAAGAGAGGAAATGAGCAAAAAAAAAAAAAAAGTCCATAGAGATGCGTCCTAAAGAAGATGTCAAAAATGATTATCCAGAATCAGAGGAGAGCTATATAGAAACCTCCCTTTTGAAAGCATCCACACTATGCTTGTAATGAGGAAAGACACAAGCAGGCAGGAGTGGGAAAGAGGAAAGACAAATGCATGCAGAATAAGGAGGAATGACAGAAACAGGCAAGAATAAGGAGGAGGAATGACAGAAGCAGGCAGGAATAAGGAGGAATGACTGAAGTAGGCAAGAGTATGAAGTGGAAAGGCAGAAGCAGACAGGAGTGAGGAGGAGGAGAGAGACAGAAGCAGGCAGGGAGTTGTAAGTTGAGTTTACTAGATAGGCCTACCTGATGTTCTCCCCGACCATCATATGCAGCACAGCCAGCAGCTCCTCCCTGGAGATGCGCTCGTCATCATCAAGGTCATACATCTTGAAGGCAACTGTGCAGGGAATAAGAAAATTGCTCATTACCACACTTGTCTTGCTGCTCTTCCACTTGTTACTGTTATATCAAGCCTACTCTCTCTCTCTCTCTCTCTCTCTCTCTCTCTCTCTCTGTTCTGTTCAGTTTTCCTTGTAATCACATTCTTGCTCTTGTTCTGATTGTAGTAGTAGTAGTAGTTGTTGTTGTTGTTGTTGTTGTTGTTATTATTGTTTTTGCTGATATTCTCTCCTCCTTCACATATCACTATACTGAGCCTACTCAATCTCACTCTCACTCTCTTTCAGTAACATATCACAATACCACTCACTCTCTCTCTCTCTCTTTCAGTAAAATATCACTACACAGAGATCACTAAATGCTCAAGACAAATAAAGTAGAAACACATCCGCCATATAGCAAGAAAGATGACAAGACCATTAGGAAAGCCAGTCTAGCTCTCTCCCTCTGTACAGGCAACACTGCACCACTACCAAGACTCACATCGCAGCTTCTCCTCCCGGGCATTGAGTTTGTTGTCCTGTGTCTTCTTGATGGGGCGGAAGTGGGCCAAGACGCGGACAAACTGCCGGAAATTCACGTGGTCGTCCTCGCTTTCCTGTGGGAGTCCAGCGTCAGATGAGAGAGAGGAAGAGAAAGAGAGAGAGGTAATGTGTACTTTCTGGAGTACTGAATGGGAGAAAGAAAGGGAGAGAAAGAGGTGATGTGTACCTTCTGGAGCACTCAACAGGAGAAAGAAAAGAAAGAGAAAGACAGGTGTTGTGTACCTTCTGAAGCATTGAATGAAAGGACAGAAAACTAAAGAAAAGAAAAAAAGTGTTCTGTACTTTAATTGGGAGAAAAAATAAAAGCTAAGGAAAAAAAAATGTATATTTTTTGAGCATTGGATAAAAGAACAGACAATATAGGAGTATGCAGCATGTTGTGTGCTTTCTGGTGCATTGGATGAGAGAAAGCACAAAAAGAAAGGAGGAGGGAGAGAGGAGATGCATACTTTCTGGAGCACTAATGGAAGAAAGGACAAATTAAGAAAACAGGTCATGTGGGTTTTTTTGAGCACTGGAAGAGAGAAAGAACAGAAACTAAGCAAGAGAAAGAGCAGTGTTGTGTATGTTCTGGCGCATTGAATGGCAGAAAAAACAAAAGCCAAGGAAAAAAGGAGGTTATACATATATTTTTTCTAGCATTGGCTGAAAGAACAAAAATTAAAGAAGAGAGGTCATTCATTACTTTCTGGAGCATTGGCTGGGTGAAAGAATGGAAAGAAAGGAAGAGAAAGAGAGGCTGTGTCTACTTTCTAGCACATCAGATGAGAGAAAGAACAAAAATGAAGGAAAAAGGCAAGTCATGTGGAAGTGAAAGTACAATAACCACTCTACCAAACAGTTGTCCTTCCATTCTTCCATCTTCCTAGTTAATAATACATAGCTATGCACAGGTTAACTTTTATCATACATGAACTACTAATATATTCATAAATTTAGTCCAAGGATTTTCTTTTTCCTTCTTATTTCCTCTCTCCCCTTTCCTTCATCCTTCTCAATTTTCTCTCTTTCCAGCCCTCCTCCTACTCCTTTCATCCATTCTTCCCAATTCTCTTGTTTCTTCCCTGCCCTCCTCCTCCCTCTTCCCTTCCCTTTCCTCCCTCTGTTCTTCTTGCCTTGCACCAGCCCTTACCCCTCTCCATTATTCACCTAACTCCCCCACATCCTTCCCCTACTCTCTTGTGACCTACCTTGAAGAATGCATGCACAATACGGTCTCCCAGAGGATTGATGGCCAGCTCAGGAATGCGCAGGAAATCCTCACGGGAGAGAGTGCCACTGTCACCTTTGTCCAGGCTGGTGAAGCGACTGTACAGGCGCTCAATCTGGCTTGGCAGGACTCGAGGGAGAGAAGGGGAGGGGATGATGCATTATGTGATTGTCTCTACATCTTTCTCTGCTACATAGTGTAGGTTACTCTCCAACACAAAGTCATGCCTTGGCCTTGTCTTCTCACTTGGCTGATTGGAACACAAAGAAAAGGTAGGACTGATTATGTAGGTGTTGGAAATATTTAGGGCTTGTTGAGGGTGAAAGTGAGGTTTGAGGTTAACTCTTTTACTGCCCCATGTGGACAAAATCACTGGCTAAATTTCCATACAGACTACATGAGCCAAGATATAACCTTGACATGGGATGTCGAGCATTTGCAAGATGCGCACCAAGGATTTACAATAAACTGCCGAGTGATATCAAAGGTTGTGCCAGGATCGATATCTTCAAAAAAAAATTGAAGACATATTTGTTCAAGGAAGTTTATGATTTTAACGGCATGGAAATCAAAGACAATTATAGATGCTAGTTGCTTTTGAGGGAGGCTCTGCTGAGCGCTGCCTCGCCGTGGAGCAGAGCCTTGAACAAACACCCCAAGTAACAAGTAAGTAAGTTAAGAAGGAAGGGTAAAATGTGTTTGCTCAGCCTAATTGGACACATCTCTCCTGTATCACTGTACATCTCAAACATGTTCCCACTGCCAGTCTCTCTGTGAGATTTAGGGTGATGTGGAGTAATACTATAAAAGGGAATGGACCGTATAATTGCTGCATGATGGCTAGCAGGAAGCTTTATGTATAATATTGCCAGGGTGTGTGGCATACATAAATTATTTTTTTTTTTTTCTTTTAATGTACAAATAGGACATAAACCCAACAGAATTTTTTGTTGTACTTAGAAATAAAAGTGATCATCATATGTACGTACATTATGCTGGTGAAAAATACAATGAGGTCATGAGGAAGTACAATGTATTGGAAAAAGAAATAAATAAAAAAATTAAATAAAAAATAAAATAAAATAATAAATAAATAAATAAAAAATATTTAAGTCTTTAAAAGTAAGACTTAAGGTCAGATATATTGCCACCTCTAGGAATAGGTGGCTACCCACGAGACAAGAGATTTGCTTATCTACCCTAAAAAATAAATAAATAAATGCGATGGACAAATATACACGTTCAACTAACATACACTCCATCAACCCACCTACCCTACAGAACCCACCATAAGGTAAACTAACCTAACCTAACATTTTGTAACCTAACTAGGTACATAAACATACAGTAAACTTATCAATGGGACTACAAATACTCCAGACAGTGAGATGTAGAGCTCTGCGAGGGGCTAGAGTTATGTGTGGTGTACTGGTTAAAACAATAAAATCTACCACACCTGACAGGCTAGGTGGGCCCTCCAAGTTGTGGCAAGTGGAGGTCACCCCTCACCAGGCCTGTGCCTCCTCACCCTTCAGCACAGGCCTGGCCCTCGTCACCCTCACCCCGAGGCACGCACTGCACCCCAAACAACATACACATATAGTTACAATAATCTGGCACTCCTTGACGCAACACAAATATAATGGTCTCAAAACACTTCTATAATTCTGGCTCACATTTTTACTTTTCTTTAGGGATTCTATGGCGACACAGCGTGCCTTGGCTATATACTCTATGTGGCCCCCCAAAAAAACAAGACCAGTACCCGTCTTACATAATAATAATAAGAAAAATAGGCTTGGCGCATCGCAAGTTTCCATTACACCACTATGTTGAAACTAGGAAAAAGTTAAAATTGATACTTACAGCCTGTTTCAGTCTGTATGTCCCTGATGTCCTGCTCCTGCAACATCAGACTGCTCTTGTTGCCCATGGTGGATGGCGTAAGGCGATCAGCTGGGGTGTGGAGAGATAGTGGCAGTAGCAGCAGTGTCAAGAGACGTACCTGCACGACCTTGACGTTCTCACTGGGTCTGGCTGGCAGTGGCTCACCGCACGGCTGGCTCGGGCTGGCTCACTGATCACTGCCGCAGCGTCCGAATGCGTGCACGCCTTGACATCTTCCCTGACTTTGTTCCTAACTCCGCTCCTTATTTATTGCCACCTTCTTTAATGGCTTCACTCCTCGGTCACCATCCATTGCCATCTACCTCTACTGTCTTCACTTCTTGTTTCTTGTCAGTTTCAATCAATGTCATCATAGCTGTCTTGTACATCTTGCTGCCTTTCCTTATTTCCTTCACTCCTCGGTCATTACACATTGCCATCAACCTCTTTTGTATTCACTCCTTACTTTCCCTCACTCTTCCTGCATTTATATCACGCCTTGCCATCTATCTTTACTGTATTCGCTTCTTAACTCTCTCCCATCTTCCTTCCTTACCATATACATACATTTTACTCCACTCGTCACTCCTTGCTTCCTCCCTCACGTCTTCATTATAACCACTCTAATGCGATATGCCGATCTAAAAAATGTCTAAATTATGTGCAGATTTAATCATATTTCTACCGTTCCCACCAACTGCGCTGTATCAATCATCTAAATGCTATGTATAAAAACTTATCTATTTCCATCTTCCTAACCTTTCCTTATCATTTTCAAACATTTCTTACGTCTATGATATAAAATGATACACACTTTTCATTTATTAATCTTGTTCAAGGTAATCTGTACGGGTTCCTTATAATGGCTTGAGTGCTTCGATGATTCAATGAATAACCCAAACTTCTCAGCTGATCAACACTGTCCGATTGCATGCCATCGCCTCCTGTCCAACTCTTACCGTTCAGGTTATGCTGTGTAATATAACCTTCAACATTAGCTACACCTATCATATAGTTAATTACACAAGAAGAGGAGTGGTTTGGCATAACTGAAACTACACGGCGAAACTATAGGACCACACGAAGCCATCATTCAAATAATCGAAGAGCAGCAAGTCTATGTCCTATTGTGAATCAACTTCAGTATCATTTCCCAACACAACCAATCGAACTTTTAATAGCCTACATGTATGAAAGGAAGAACATAAAACATAATCTAGCATATAAATGGCGAAATATTAACGCTTTTAAGAATACAGGAGTTAAGATAAGGTGGTAGCCGTAAAAGTGGCAGCCCAGCATTGCGTCACAGCCAGGGTTAAGACTGTCACGTGTGGGAAATCAAATATATAAACACAATGCGGATGCAGACACTCGCTTCCCCGACTACCACCACTGCCACTTGTTATCCTGGAAGGGTGAAGGGGAAAAGGATATGGGGAGGAGGCAATAGTTCCCACATTCACGAGAGAGAGAGAGAGAGAGAGAGAGAGAGAGAGAGAGAGAGATGAAAAACATGTGAATTATCTATGATCTCTCTCTCTCTGACAACGAAAAAAAAAAATATATAAATATGAATAAGAAAAAAAAAGGAGGAGGAGGAGGAGGAGGAGGAGGAGGAGGAGGAGGAAGGAAGGAAGGAAGGAAGGATATACAATAATAATAAAATAACAGTGAGGGTCGGGAGAGAGAGAGAGAGAGAGAGAGAGAGAGAGAGAGAGAGAGAGAGAGAGAGAGAGAGAGAGAGAGAGAGAGAGAATGTGTTAGAAAGTAAAAGCCACTCTGCGACAGTCAACAGGAATTCTCGTCTGGCTATGCTACCAAAATAAATAAGGTTCAATTTGAGAATACAAGCCTCGCTGAACGACAAACCAACAATTCTTATCTCCTCCCCTCTCTCTCTCTCTCTCTCTCATACACGCGCGCGATCGAGAATGAACCGCCACATCTGCTTCTTGACTTTACATAGCACAAGGAGCATTGCAATAGGATGTTCTGGTTAAGTCTGGTTAATTGTTTCCTCTAATGGTTCTCTACGTGTCACTCGTGTTTCTAAGGCCACTGGATGACCTTTCTAAACACTCTCTCTCTCTTCTCTCTCTGCATGCAAAACTGTTAAATGATCTACTGCTATTATGCATTTATTATTATTATTGGTTTCTGTAACTTGTAAACACTTTACTTGTAGTTACAATCCTTTTAAATAATTACCTGGTCTCTCTCTCTCTCTCTCTCTCTCTCTCCAAAAGGACCACGCATGAGCGAATGGGAAATCTGGAACAGGCTCACCTGAGTGTTACATAAGCTTTCACTGCACCTGCCTCTAGCCTCACCCAGTCCAGTCCAGCCCATCCCATCCCCACTGTGCCAAACATCTTCCATGCCACACCCTGATGCACCACTACCTTACCTAACCTGCTTCCTCACACTGCCACTCCCCTCAGACTCAGCCTTGCAATATCCTAGGTTAAACATCTGCCACATATAGTTTCCTGAATGTAATCTTGATTCTTTAGCTTTATACAATATGTAGCTGGCTTATATTTCTACAGTCATTTCTACAGTAAAATGTATCTACTCCTGCTTTCTTGAGTAACCCTTGCAAACTGTGGCCATGGCAGATGTTACACATACAACTATATATTATATATAGGTAAACACACACACATACAACTATAGTAAATACATAACAAAATATTTCACACTACTTTTAAAGGAAAACATGTTTCATGTAATTTCATTACTATGGTGATAAAATGCTTGGTGATAGGGTTGTGATCATCATTTATGCTTAATTCTGTAAGTTACATTACTTGGAGGCTTAGTTATTTGTGCTTATAAGGATATAAAATAAATGATAAATGAAATAAATCATAATGTATTCCTTCTAGTTTCCTCTAAAGTGGCCAAATAATCAACATTTGGCACATGAAATGAAGAAGATAACTTTGTCAAACATCAATGTCCACATCCACATGTAAAGTAACAAGAAGAATTTCCCTATAAAGATATACCAGTGACTCAGGTGACCAAGGCACTTCAAGGAGCCTTGCTGTGCTGGCCTGCCTTCCCTACCACAGGGAACACTTGTCACTCACAAAGCTGGGCAGCAATAAATCAAATACCTATAATCACTGCATTCTATTAACATTTTACTTCCAGGAGTGTTCATTTTACATTCAACACAATTCCTATTTTTACATTCCACAGAAACTCCCTCCAAAGTTTGGGCAAGACACACTTTGGCGTATACCCAGCCAGCCTAACCCATAGAGCACACCTGCATCACTCCTTCACTTTAACCTTGCCCTTGCTGTGAGTGTCCTCTATGGTGAAGAGTGAGCCTGCCATGCCTGTCTGCTTCCTGTGCTTCTCAGTCCTTCCTGCACCAGTTTTCTTTGATATACATTTCTCCTCTTCATTCTTTATATAGAATGGCCACAAAGGAAACTTTTTTTGCCTGAAAATAATACCCTCACTGAAGCATGACTGACTTCCTATGAACAAAGTATACATATAATTACAGAGAGGGAAAATAATGAAGTGTATGTGAGTAAATCTACATGGTTTTTCTCCTTTATAAGTTATATAGTAAGATATTTTTATCAATCTATATACCAGGCTGGCAATCCTACATGAGGTGACAGAGACAAAGAACCACACACCCAAACACAAAGGAAAAACCTAATAAGAGACTGTGTGTGTGTGTGTGTGTGTGTGTGTGTGTGTGTGTGTGTGTGTGTGTGTGTGTGTGTATTTACCTAATTGTGTTTTACAGGAAAAGAGCTATGCTCATGCTGTCCTGTCTCCATCCAGTTTAGCCTTAAAGTCAAATATTTCTTGCTTGAACAACTGTTTCATCCAAATTGTTCCATATTTCTATGCTTCTCTTTGGAAAACTACATTTCTTAATATCTCTTCTACAAGCGGTCTTTTTCAATTTCATGCTGTGTCCCCTTGTGTCTATCTCTTGAGTTTCACACCAATACATCTTCTTTGTCAATTGTGTCCATCCCCTTCCATGCCCTGTATATAGCAACTAGGTCTCCTCTTTCCCTCCTCTATTGCAATGTTGGAAGTTTTAATATCTTTAATCTGTCCTCATAAGTTAGGTCTCTCAAATTTGGAACCATTTTGGTTGCAGCTCTTTGAATCCTTTCTATCTTCCTTATATCTTTTTATTTATTTATTTATTTTTTCCCATTAACATACTTACTACTTGATTCCACTTAGCTTCTGTGAAGTATTCCCTTTGTTTGTTCTTATTTACCGCTGAGCTGCTGTATAGGCTGAATTCAATTAACAGATGGTCACTTTTCCCTAGAGGGCACTGATATATAATTTATTTCTTCAATGACGTTAATCTCTTTCATAAACAATAGGTCAAGCCTCGATGCCTCCTCATTTCCTCCAACTGTTGTAGTTTCCCTAATCCACTGTGTCATAGTGTTAATCAATATCAAGCTTGGTAGTGTAAGTATATCCACACAACTCTTCTCTTCTTTGTGTGGTCCAGTTTTCCCAGCATACCTCTTTGCAGTTGAAGTCACTCATAAGTGTTACATTCCTATTTTCTTGCAATATTTTTTAAAACAATTACCCATGGGTGCATGCATGCATCCACCATCCACCCTCACACACACACACACAGGCACTCCTATCCAGCACAAGACACAAGACCACCATAGAAAACGTGAAAAGACAGACAAAGGAATGAACACTAACAAAATGAGACTTACCACAATTCAAATTCTGTGAGCACTCTTTTAGGTTGACTTTGCTGGACGGCAGAGAGCTTTTCCATGTGTTTCTCCTCTAACTTGATCTCATAAACAGTCTGGAAAGATGAGCAAAATGAAAAGAATACAAGACTGGCTTAACCATAATCAGTGCATATAATTACATATTATAATACATATTTCTCACATGGAACAGAACAGCTACTTGATAGATCATGAAACAAATGACCTTAAAAAAAATATACAAAAGAAAGCACCAAGTTCCAGCACAGCACGGTACTAACCTGGATTAGGTGTGCTGCTCCCCGGGCCATGGAGTTGTCTATAACCACAGGGATGTCATACACCAAAAGGTACCTCAGCAGCACAGCCTTGGGGGAAGTGTCCAACTTGTGGGCAATACTTCTCACTGACCTGTGTTGTGTCAGCACAGGCAAATTCCTACTGTAAGACAATACGTTAATTTATGCAATCTCTCTCATGCTCTCTCTCTCTTTGATTGTCTCAAAAAGTAACAATGAGGATGGATAATTTTTTCACTACATTTCAGTAATGCAATATGTATAAAGCCAGTTTCACATATTCCAATTTGTGACTGAAATTGCAAGTCAGTAGAATTTCCAACTGAATAGTGCCTAGCGACTGGAGAAACCAGTCACAGAAACAAGACCAGCATGTTGGTCTTGTTCAGTCATTTTTTTACTTTATTTACGTTGTGACATCACAGAGTAAGCTTAGAAAATGTGGTGTCAATGAAGAGAAGATGTTAGAGTTGGTGAGAGAAAAAACACATCAGGGACCACTGAAACAAAAAAAATTGCACAAATCGTCGTTCGACGAAATAGCTGGCACTCTCCAAAAACTGTTTCCCTCAATGCAGGGTGTTGTTGGAGGTGAGGATTAAAGACTTGTTGGGATTTAATTTGATCACAATCGTACATAATCTTCTTAAGATTAGCGTGTGGTAATTCGTAGACACTCCTTTCCTTCTACTTAGCCAGGGACGTATCCACAGGCATTTTCTTTTCTGTTGACTCTTCTGGTATGCCAAAAGAAGAGCAACAACAGCTTCAGCATTGTCACTGGAGGAAGACACCTTGGCAGGCATCTGTTTGCTTACATTCACTTCCCTACAAAGACCCCAACTAGTTGCTACTTCCCAGTCACTGACATTTTCTGACTAGAAGGACTCAGTTGATACTTCTAGCAACTTGCAATTTCAGTTTTAAATTGGCATGTGTGAACCTGCCTTAAAACTGAATTAAGATAATAATTAGTTGTGACTAAAATGTTTCAGTATTCAGCAGCAACACAAAAGCCGGCTGTCCCCTCACCTGCTGTCAGTGTACGGGCTGCCAAAAGGGTATATGGCACACACAGTTATATTGTTGTTACTGCAAAAGCTCCTCAATTTCTTCTGTCGAAAATATAGATTGAGCTCAGCCTGGACTATAATAGGCTTGAGTTTTACCACTGTAAAACAAGATATGTACCAATAATTCATTACATTTCTTTTCCTAATTCCTCACCTTTTCTTTATCAATGATATCAACAGTAGTGGTATATAAGCATATTATTCATGAAGTATTTAATGTCAAACACTGTCTGATACCTTAAGTGGAAGCATAACCAATGTGTGTTGCTTTGTATTTTGCAAGAAAAATTAAATAGAAAAAAAATGAAGTGTCAACTGTACCATTCAGTAATTCTTGAATTTGAAAGAGGGTAAAGTTGCGAAGACCGAGATGCATCGCAAGACCTCGCTTGATGACCTGAAACCATAACTGCATGTACAGAGAGAGAGAGAGAGAGAGAGAGAGAGAGAGAGAGAGAGAGAGAGAGAGAGAGAGAGAGAGAGAGAGAGAGAGAGAGAGAGAGAGAGAGAGAGAGAGAGAGAGAGAGAGAGTACACTAGATAAAGTAGCATAATTATAGATGGGCAAGAAAGTGGAACATCAAATGTACCAACAAAATGTTTAATTTTTATTTTACATCAAATGTTATCAAATGTTGCAAAGGTCCCTGCAGGAGCTAAGCTGGTTTAGCTACATGCCAGAATGTACTGTACCACCACAAAAGTTACTGAACCTCTGTCTCCAACAGTCTCCAGACAGTGCTGAGGTTTTGCATAATGTTGGGAGGAATGACAAGCTGTCCATCACTGCTTCTCTGAAACAGTCTTCTAACAGGTGGCCAAGTCCCGTCCTCATTTTTGTTGTATATCTGTGTGTAGTTAGACCCTGTCAAGCAATACGAACAGAGTGTAAACTGGAATCCTCACAAGTCTACTATAAAACACTTATTCCTCATTAACACAGATATACATCTAACACTTATGCTCATGTTATGAAACTTGGTACTAGCACAGCAGAACTTACTACCCTGGAAGGATCCCACCAAGGTAACCAACAGGCTGACCAATGAGAACTCACCTCTGAGGCCCACTGGATTTTCCAGTAGTAGCAAGTCCACTGGCCGCTGACCCAAGTACAGGTAAAGCTCCTCCAGACGTTGCACCAACAGTGCTGGCTCCTCCGGCACCACCACCTGTAACATTCCTTACCTAGATAAGTACTCACTGCGCTAGGTGAGTGGTATAATGCTACTAAAGAGATCAAAAGATGATGCAGGATCATGCAATGGTACCGAAGACATAGAGGAGCTGAGTGTTACATCTTATGGGGCAAAAGTTATCAGGCAAAGAGAAAAAGATTTCTAAATTTCATGAAACACTCAAACATACACTATGTATTCAAATCATGAAATCTCGAAAGCAGCATATGAAAATTATTTCATATTTAAAACTTTCACCACCTGTAAATAATATAATACAATAATATGACAATAACAATAATAACAGAAGTAATTACAATAAAACAATAACAGTAATAGGTTTATGAATAAGCTATGATGAAAATGTACAACATTGCATTCTACATGAAGAGAGATAAGTGAACAAATAAAATAAAATAAGTATGATTAGATTAAGCCTTTCTCCATCACAAGGGGGTGCAAAATAAAGACGAGCTGTTCTGCACTTCATGAACAAGAAAACAAGGCTGACAAAAAGACTTGCACTAGCTACATGTTATCCCTTACTGATGTCGAGATGAAAAATTTCATGCCACATTTCTTCTTTTTAAAGAAGTCGCACACAAGCTGCAGCACTGTGGCGGAGAGTTGGTCCGACAGAGGGACCTGAATGTGCTGCACACCTGCCTGTCGCAGCTCCTTCAGCTGCCTCACTAGGTTCTTGTGATTCTAAAAGAAGAAATATGGGCAGAGAACATCAGGAATTAAGAACAAATGTATCATTAATGACTATATTTACAAATGTGAGAACTTATTTGGAAACACTAATATTATGTATACATAATATTACTATTCTTTGGAACTGTACATACAATTTAATCAAACATATTTACCTTGATTATATTTACTCCTAGTGTAGGAAGCCAAACATAAACAGTTTCTATTTCCTTTTTGCGGGACTTCCATCTGTAGGAACGTCTCTTTGAGTGTGTGTGAGCTGTAGCTTCCTTGTCTGTCAATAAAATATAAACACTTAGCTACCAAGTGCATGCTCTGGAACTCCCTACCTGCTTCTGTATTTCCATCTTCCTACGACATAACTTCTTTTAAGGAGGTTTCAAGACATGTCACACTCTTTTGACTAATTCTTTCTAATCTTTTATGGAGATTGCAATCCTTTTTTCAAAGTTTTTTTTTTTTTTCCTTGGCAGTTCTCCATCCTACATAAAAATAAATAAATAAATAAAATGAAATAAATAAACGAAAAATCACCAGTCACCACAGAGCTAATGTACTACTGATAGGCTTAGAGTGTGTGAAGGAATTGACATTACATTTTTCACCTTACTGCACGATTATATGGGTAATGCGAGTGTGTGGTGGCAAGATGTTTTCCAGACATTAAAGACGCGTGCTGTGTTCTCTGAAGCAGACCTCCAGGCACAACCCTGCATCACACTCATTAGCCTACAATGAAATCTCGGGTTGGTGCGCTGCGTCTTGCCATGTGGCTTCATCTACATTCACAAGCTACAGGTTTGAAGTACGCGCAGTGTGTTTTCTGTCAGGTTTAATTAGCGGTCTATTTTTTTTTTCTTAAGTTGACACCGCAAATTCACAGCAATGGCTTTCTACACGAGAGTACGAGACGCCGTAAATTTAAGCGCTGGCACATGACAGGTTAAAATGGCCGGCAGCAGGAGGGTTAAAGTGACAGCAACACTCACCTTCAGCCTTCACGTGGTCCTTCCTCTCCCTCTCCGCCATTGTCACGTCACCACTCCGCCTCCTATCACTTCACCAGATTCGCCACTCACCACAGACCCTCATGGTGACGGGGCAACATTCCTGGCTGGTGTATAGGATGATAAATATTCACGTCCAGCCAGTCCCGCCCCAGCCAAAGCTTCGAATCGAGTGGCGTGTGTTGGGGACACTATAGCTGACTGGAGGCTCGGAGGGAAGGGATCGGATTATCTCACGTGCGCTGTTCTATGCTACCTAGTGTCTCTTTTCATAACCTTCTTAAACTAAAATCTGAGTAAATTATTAAGGTTTTGAAATGTATGTTTATGCGGGGCTTCAAATATTTTTTTTTTTTATACTGGTGTTGATGTGATGACGTCAATAAACATTTAAAAGATTATGGTACAATGGTGAAACTTAAATCATACAACAGTAAGTAGTAATTAATTGCATCAGCTTCTTATAATCGTGGATACAGAAAAAGTTATCATAAGATTGAACTCCTTTAGCTGCTACTAGCTGTCGCCTACTCCCTATTCACAGGAAAAATCATTAAATTTATCCAGTAACAACTGAAGTCATATAGATGGGGAAACTCTCTTAAATAACAATGACACTGGCAAAAATACTATTAAATGACGCCACATATATGTCAAATAGTGAAATCACGCCAAATATATATCAAACAAGGTAAAAATAAAGCAAATTCCCCATCTGAAAGAGTATTGGATCCCTCTTCGCTGGTGTCTGAGCGGGAGGTGGACAGTATATTCACTTATACTCGTCTGGTAAACACTGAACAGGTCACAACGGGTAGTGGAGGCAACGAGTGGCCCTGTGACCCCTACAAGACCTGCGTGGACCACTCTCAGGCACTGTGAAACAGACAGAAGGGTGAGAAATAAGTGTGGTCATGGCTGAGGCGGCGGGGAAGGAGGAGACCACACCAGGAACCCTCAAGGAAAAGGCAGAGGAAAGTGAAGGTATTATGCTCATATATGTATTCGTGGGTTTTATTTCACGCTGGTTCTGTTTATGTAAGAGGTATTGGTTTTGGGGTTTTATAATAGTTTTTGACAGTGCAGTACGTGTGGTGTTAGGTGTTTCCAAATATTAAGTCCTTGGTAGTTTATGTGGTTTCTTTTTGTGTCATCATGTCAACAGCATAGTTTTTGTCATTATTCAGTTTTGTTATATTTATTGCATGACGTAACACCTGCTAATGCTGCTGATATTCGGGTAAATCTTACCTATAATATCTCCTTGTGTATTCATGTCCCTCTCCACCCTCAACAAACGTGGGGAAAAGTGGGATTTCCAGGTGGAGAACGCAAAAACAAGTTTAATTTGGTTAAATATATTGGTTTCCAAACCTAACCTAATATGGAGTTCTGACTCCTTTACTCACCTGGTTAGCCACCCTTAGCTCCCAGACCAGAAAAATACAACGAAGAGTAGGAAAAAGGTAGCTAGGAAAATGGGTACGCCAGTCAACTTTAGATGTAGATTACTGGATGATTGTAACTGGACTGGACTGGAATGTGTACCCATTGAAACTGTTCAGAAATGCAGGATATATTATTATGCAGCAAACAGCAGCACATGTGTGTATGCATATTACTCCACAAAGTTGTACAGAATGTCGCCTAAATGACCCTCTTAATCTAACCTGTGGCCTGTTGACGTTCACCCTCCTCCCTTACACTTCTTATGGAATTGAGTGGCTGCAACCTCATTGGATAAGAGAAAATTACCTTTCTTCACTTGCGGAGTGGGAGATGAGGATTTGATCTTTTCTTACACTATGGAAGCATACTCATATAGGGTTGAAAAAAGTGTCTTCCTTCTTACTGGGCGAAGGTAAAGAATCTCTAGCTAGTTTGGACTATAGCTAGTAGTGTAGAGATATTAGGATGTATGAATTACTTAATGAAGAAAAAAATAGTAGCTAACTTGTTTCTTCATTTGCCGCAGCTCTTGAGAACAAGCCATCACCACAACAGTCCCAGCAGACACAGGGCAAGGAGGACTCTGAGGAGGAGCTGGAATGTGCAGTGTGTCTACAGAAATGTGTCCATCCTGTACGCCTCCCATGCACACACATCTTCTGTTTCCTCTGTGTCAAGGTGAGATGGCTAAGCTGCTTGGCTCAACACATTGTGGAGTGGTGGATGATGTGTTGGTCAGTATTGTGATGTGAATGGTGTGTTAGTGCTATTGTCAGGTGCTAGCGCTGACATTTACTGATATGATACACTCAGTAATATGTATTACAACTGGAATTTGGTCAGGATCATTGTTTTATTGCATAAGTGTGAGTAAAAATTTATTTGAGTGTCCTGTCTATACCTTACTCTGCTGTCTCCACAGGGCGTGGCAAACCAGAGCAAGCGATGTGCCATGTGTCGACAAGAGATCCCAGCAGACTTCCTAGACCACCCAACTCTTCTCTCTTCCATAGAAGCAGAGAAAGAGGAGGTGCTGCCAGGAGGTTACCAGTGGTTCTATGAGGGACGCAATGGTAAGAAAATTTCACCATTTTCATTTTAGTTTTTATATTTATTTATCTTTATAGCTTCTTCAGTTCCTTCATTCATGGCTTTCCTTCACTGTAGCACAATCTTCAGTTTTGTTGAAGGCATGTAGCGAGACACCGTGTTCTTCCTTCCTTTCCAAGTGTCCAGTATTGGCCATTTTCCGCTTTGCCTTGAGCGTCACTCACTGGATGACATTCTTTAGCCTATCGCTTGTGGCTTACTCAGAAATGCTTGAAAACATTATGCATAGTTTCTTTATTGCACTTACCTTAGACATATGTGAGATGTTTGTAACATTATGATACATTAAATGGAGTAAAAACATTATTTAGGGGCAAGTATTTATAGTGTGATATTATTATTCAGTACATTGGTGAACAAAGCTTCAACATCGATTGGTACCATTACACATGCTTCTTGCATATTTAGTGAAAGAAGTGCTTGTACCGTGGAGCCAGTCATGGTGTTCGTTGTGTTGCTGCAAAATTTGTACAGAACTCCATTCCCGCCAAAAAATCTTTTTCTTTATTCTTAAATTGTATCACCCAATATAAAAAAAAGTTTTATCTTACTTCTCTTTGACAAACCAATGGGTGCTAATGACAATGTGTAATGCTAAAGGAATCTTCTTGATATAATTGTAAATATTTCAATAGAAGTTATTCTTGTGATTTCCTTTTGGTACTTTTCCTTGACCTTCCCTTATGTTGTACTGTGTGTGCCACAAGGTACAAGAAGAAAGATTGGCATACCTTTGTTGGTGCACTACCAGTTTTTTAGTACGAGTGATCCCAACTGTCCACAGGATGGTGGAGATATGACGAGCGCACAAATAGTGACCTTGAAGAAGCCTTTACACAGGGGCAGCCCACAGTCACACTTCTCATTGCTGGCCACAACTATGTCATAAACTTTGCCACCATGAGACAGTCACGCGCTAACGACCCTGGCCTGCGCAGGAAAGTCAAGCGCGATGTTGTTGCCACTGTGGCCAAAGGCACGGCTGGCCTGTCAGACAGAACCCTGAAGGGCCAATCCCCTCCCAGGCCTCCCCCAACACGCCGGGGACGCAAGAGGAAGCTGACAAAAACAAATTAGATGTAATTATTTAAGTTAATCTTTTTTATCAAAGAAAGTTACACATGTAGAGGAGCATAGCTTTTACTATATAAATATAGCATGCATGTTATTTTATTGTTGAGGTTTAGCAAGTGTACAGTATGATCATGAACCATCTGTAGAACCTCTCATTGGTTTTAAAACTGTTAATGGAGAACAACTATTGCAAAACTTGGAACATGTGTATCAGTAACTGAGGTTACATGCCACAGATTAGGTTGGCAATTAGTTGACACTTAAGTGAATCACTTTACCTTGTTAAAAGGGTGTAAGCAACCAACACTTCATCTCTTTGGAGAGGAGAGTGCTGTACTGATTTTGTTTCTTGTTGCTTGAAAGTGATGTCTGGATCTTTGATGCAGATTTATCCATTACCAGAAAGCCAAATAGAGTTTATCTTAATTATCTAGAAAGACAGTTTCCATGCTCATGTGTGGCAGGCTTGTTTGGCCAGAGGCAGCTCACTCACCAAGCTGCTCAGTGATAATTATCTCTTGCCAAGCCCACCTTCCTCTCTAGCCCTTCCTATTCTCATCTGATTTCTCCTTTGATCTGCCTCTTTAGTGTAGCTCATACATCCACTTGGCACAAGTGGCCCAACAAAATCAATAAAGACAAAAGCTTGTGAACCAGTTTGTAAATAATGATCATCAGAATTTAGTTTGCAGTGTTAATGACACTTGCTCAAGTTTTGTTGTGTTATATTGTGTATTACTTCCGTGGTAATATTAGTATTTAATTCCAAGCAGTTCACTAAATTTAAATTGTATATATTATTATATATTCAGTAACTTGATCATTTGTAAGCTTTTGGTTTAAATTGCATTCTATTCAATAATTCAAATTATAATTTGCAAATCGTGCATTCTGGCAGTGATACAGTGTTTCAGCCTTAGTTAGAACCCTTCTCATCCTCCAGGACTTAATAAATTGTTTTGCCAGTTCACCAAAGTTTCCAAAGTCGTGTACTTGACATGAGGTGTGACATGTGGCCAATGAGGCATCAGACTATACCTGACCTTCCCCACAGGCTGGTGGCAGTACGACGAGAGAACGAGTCACGAGTTAGAGGCAGCGTACGGGTCGGGACAGAGGGCATGTGAGGTGCTGGTGGCTGGCTTTTTGTACATCATTGACTTTGACCGGATGGTTCAGCTCAGAAGGAACGACCCAAGCAGGCGGAGACGGATCAAACGTGACCTGAGCTCGATCCCGAAGAAGGGAGTTGCCGGCATCAAACTTCCCAGCCAGCTGGAGGCTGAGTTGTCTGCCCTGCACACTGCTGCACATGCCATTCACATCCCCACTCACCGGGATGGAGACATGGTGGACAGCTTAAGTCCTGCCGCCAGTAACAACAACAACAATGATCTCTGTCCCCGCACTCCCACTGCTCCAAGCAACACTCCACAGACACCACATACTCCCAGTGCTGCCAGCAGCAGCAGTGGTTCCCCAGACACCAGTGAACCAACACATCTTCATGCCCTCACTGCAGAGTCTCATCACCATCATTATCATCACCACCTTCCATCTCACTATCAGCATATTCCTCACAATCAGCTTCACATTCCTCACCATCTCACCAATAACTTGAGTCTGAACAGTGAGCATGGCACGTTTCCACTCCCAGCGGCTGGCCAGCATCCCAGACCACCACCGCTGCCCTCAGCCATTCACCCACCGCCTGTCCTGCACCACTCCACTCCGGCCAGTAATGGGCTAAGGGAAACCTCTGCCTCAGTCCCTTCCGCCTCCACCATTCCCCTGGCAGATGTGGAGGAGGCGGTGTATCAGATGGACCAGCTCTCCCTGCTGCCTGACACGCCAGAGTTTTACCCTCTCGATGGGTCTGAGGAGACAGAACAGTACCACCTAACACTGTCTTCAGAGGACGAGTGACTGAAGTGCCTGTGATTTGTATAAGAAGACTTCATTATTTTTTTTGTCTGGAACTTTAGTCTGTTGTCGTGTCTTCATTTTGTTCCTTCTTTTTTCTTATCAAATAATACTGCATGTATGTTGTAATAGTCTGCGTGTAATGTAACAACTATACATACTGTCATATTTATGATGCTCTCAAAAGGTCACCTCTCACTTCTCTCACTTAATTTTACTGTCACTGCTAATGACTTCCCCAGACTGTCCTTCAGAAACACTTCAGTACTACTTAGGTACTACTTTATTTTGGTTACTGATTGATGTGTGTGTAAAATTCCAAAGAGTATACTTTTATGTGTGAAAGTTTACATAATACTTGTATCTACTCAGAAATCAGGAGTGGTAAAATATAGTAACTTAAAAAGAGTGAGATATGAGATTTAAGTAAAATATTACATTTTAGTTGTATAATTTTTTTTTTAATAAAATGTGGAAAGCAGTGCAAATAAATTTTGATCATCTGCTTTGGTTTTATTGTCTTAGTAAGGAAGGTCGATACAGAGAGTGTACCACATGTGACGCTGCTTGGTGGTGCATCTTTGATGGGCAGCCTCACTGCCTGCTTCCCTCAACTCAGTACCACCAGGAGTCACAAGGCATGCAGCTCCAAAAGCCTACTGGACACAACAAGAACACTAGTCCATCCATGAAGCTTGACTTTATACCATTAGTTAACTAAAGGCACATTTTGGTCATCTACTACACTTAAGGAAATACACAAATATGTCTACATATGCTTGTCTTGGCTACCTCCCCTTGAAGGTGGAAGGGGATGCCAACCCAACACATACATAACAGAGAAACTTTTGCAAAGATATAGCACTTTTTGGGTGATTTGCCAGAACATACCAGAAACTATAACAGCTTGTTCCTGTAAACAAGACACCCACCACCGTACTTGTATCCATTATGATTCTCTGGCTCTGATTAAAATCACAAACAAGACTGAGATGAGAAGAGTGCACAAATATTCTTAGAATGCAATGCTTATTTTGGAGGTTTTGTCATATGCAAGACAAGCACAGCTGGTTTCTGCTTAAGTTTAGTTTAAAAGCAGCAAATCAGATTTTGTGCAACAGAAACATGGCATGTTTGTTAAGTATTCCAAGTTTGTTCAAGAATGAGATAAGCACTAAAAGTTGTAAATAAAAAGCTTGCTTTTCATTATAGAATGGACCGGTAGTCCTTCTTGATCTCTGTAGTTCAAATATTGTGTCTTTGTGTTTGTGGTGTGAGATGGGCATCATGCATGTGGAGGCGGCAAGTGAAACTGAGAAAAGAGTGAAGCTCATCTGATCACACATAGCTAAGGCAACATCTGGGTCAGTAAAATATTGCATTCTAAAAATAATTTACATTTTCTGAGCATGATTACATACAGATCTATATATCTCTCTATCTCTCTCTATATATACACATGTACCCTGAAAATCATTTGCTTCAACAGTTAATGAAATATTCATCTAAATTTCAACATAAGCAATGGTAGCACTTCAAGGATGAAGGAAAGGAAAAAAGCAAGGCGCAGAGCATCGGCCATGAACAACTCCCACCACAACACCCTGATCATGGGAACAGCCATCAGGCATCACACTGTCTTTACTAAAATAAACTGCAACAGCTATTTCATGAAATGACTTTATGTAACTTAAAAAAAAAAAAACTAAAATTTGAGCAAACACAAACTATCTTGGATAAAAAGTAATTCAAATATTGTATTAAAACATAATTTATCAATTTCTTGAGAATTAAAAACTTTGTGCAACAAATAAAGTTGCAAAAACTGCAACAAATACAAAGTTACTTTTAAGGAAATACAAAAACCTACAAGAAGAATGTAAACTTCTAGAATTCACAGCTTAAAACTCAACAGATTTTGTTCTCCAGTAACACACAGCATAGTGTTGTGTGTGCAACAGTAATGAGGTCCGCAGGGAACACAGAACATGAGCAGATCCCTTACTTCTACATGAGCATCCTCCCTTCTCCACACCACTGATGAAAGACTGGCACTCCCTCTTCCTCACCATCAGGAGGTATTTACATTCCTTACTCTTCACTGCACACCATCACAGAATCCTCCTCACTCCCTCTTCCACACTATCACAAGGCCAGAGGCATCCGAGGTGGCCAGGAGAGATTCATCGTAGTTGAAGGTGACGCCCAGGACAGGAGCAGCATGGCCCTGGAGGCGATTGATGAGCGGCCGGCTGTCCCTCTCCACGTCCAGGAACCACACACTGCAGTCCTCACAACCACTCACTGGTTAACAGAAGGAATGCATCACACACTGCCTTGCAACACTACTCCACACATTATTATAAGAGGAAAGGAAATGCATCACACACAGCCTTGCACTACTATGTACTTCACATTATTATAATGAAGCAAACAACAAGAAGCCATCCACCTTAACGTGGCAGTACTTTCCACCATTCAACCCATCCATAAATTTGTGTACTCTTTTAAAGCTCCCTACCAATCTCATTGCTGAGTCCATTCCATTCATTTACAACTCTATTTGAGAATAAATTTTTTCCTATCTGTTTTTGTTTATTTATTTTTTTTATCAATTTCTTTTTTTTTTTGCTGGAACACTTGAAGATCTCTATCAGGTCCCCTCTTATCTTCCTGCTGGATTGTGAAATAAGTGTAACATATAATATGTGCGAATGAGTGTTCAGTCTCTCTCTCTCTCTCTCTGGTGATGTGCCATAATCAAACATCCTCTGGAATTTTGAAAATTTAACTGGAAAGTGAAGTATATATATATATATATATATATATATATATATATATATATATATATATATATATATATATATATAAAAAAAAGCTTTGTAAGCTCTGAAGCAAACATACCCACACCCACACACCATGCATATGCACTACAAGGCTCCTCACCAACACAAGCCCCCTGCCTGAAGGACATCAGAGGGCAGAAGGTGGAGCGCACTGGCTGAGTCTTGTGAGAAACAGTAAATTTCCTTCTCAGTCGCAATCCTCCCTCTTTGTCAATCACCCTGGAACACAAGCACATGCATCAGCACGCACAAATAAACACACACACACACACACACACACACACACACACACACACACACACACACACACACACACACACACACACACACTGCAAAAGTAAACAAATAAAAATAATAAAATAAAATATAAATCAATAAAAAAAGTACAGCTTCCCTTCTAGTCTCATGCAACACAAACAAGGTGCAACTGAAAAGTTCCAAGAGGACATCCATTTGTAGCAGAAGGAACTGGTAACTTTTATGAACTGGCTTACCAAGAGGCACCGTGCTGTTGTCATTGGGATATACATTAGAATTGCATCTGTGACCATTCTGACAAGCTCACTTGCAGTTTCAGATTTCAAAACGGGGCTTGGAACTATGCAGAGAGCAAACATCAAATACTCCCAGACCAGAATCCAGCAACTATAACCCAAAATCAGATGCAGCAAGCCCCACAGAGCAACAGTGCTGTGAGCACCAAGGCACTGTGGACAACATGAGTGCTTCAAGACAGGCACAGCATCACGGAGAGATAGTGGCAGGCTTGGGCAGCTTCCGATGAAAAGAATATTGAAAATATTAAAAAAGAATTCCACCTGTTAAATGAATCATGGGTTTACCATCAAGGATGTAGATAACTTAACCATTTGGAATAAATCATACGATCCTCACATCAAACCTGAACATGCAAAGTGTTACTACTGAGTTCTGGCCGCCGTGACAACACACTCACTCACATTCCAATGTAAATGCAGTTTTTATCCACACAACAGTGACCATCACTCCCTACCCCAACATTTGTGGCAAGTTGTTCCTCCTCCAATTAGATAGAATTCAAGATGAAATGTCCTAATTTTTGCACCACCATGGAGGTCCAGCACACACCAGAAACACTGCACACCACCTAGAGTGTGTCCTTCAGGGAGCATCCCAAGTGTGCCAGAAACACTGCAAGTGGAGTGTGGTGATACAGAATCACACACAAGGTAAAACGAAAATAATGCCACAAATTACACTATGTGCTGTCTCTCCCTTTTGCAGACATAATCTTGGAATTCTTTTTATTGTATCTTGTATACGTGTGTACTGCTGTATGTTATGTGGGCATACACTGCACTACACATCAGGCTAGGAAAGCTTCAATTCCCTGTTGACCTGCATTGTAATCCAAGCCTACTAACACTGACATTAATACATTTATAAAGTATTGAAGTTAGTGAATTTTATTCTTAATTATTAATAAAACATAATAAATTAGTAAATAAAAATAAATACAAAATAAATAAAGTACAATAACCAATAATTAAGTAAAATATATGATATCAAAACTGAAAATAATAATGTTGTACCTTTACTTAACAAGCAAAAGAAACACACATTCACACATCATTCCTCTCCTGGAGATGTAACTCCACTACTACTGCTGTAGCCAATAGCCTCACAAAGAGTGGACAATGATTCTCCTTGGGCCTCAAGCATGTTGATAAATACTGGGGACTGTGAGGATGAAGGGGTAACAGTGCCTGACAGTCCACTTCCTCACCTGTACAGGAGCAGAGCATCACAACCAGCACTGACAAGGAGTGTGGGGTTTGGCGCCTCTCGACTCGCCCAGGTGCGGGCAGAGAGGCAGGTGATGGGCGCCCCCTCACTCACCACACACCGCTTGCCCTTCCGCAGACCGCCACTCCCAAGATCAAACAGGAAGGATATGATGGTGCCCTGAAGGTCACAAATAATTTCACTTAACTTGTTTACTAAATGGTCTTGTTAAGTTGCATACTTATTTGTCAAAAACATTGCAATCATTGCCCAAGTGCTTTGTAAGAGCATGTAACAAAAATGACCACCAACGTCCAACAGTAACCAGTATAGGACTGGCCTATATCTAGACACAGGGAAACAAATGCAGGTTCTTCTTCCCCAGTGTATTTACCTAGTTGTAGTTTTTACAGGGCCTGGGCTTTACGCTCGTGTGGCCCCATCTCCATATCTACACTTATCCAATTTTTCTTTAAAACTATGCACATTCATTGCTGACACCACTTCTTCACTCAAACTGTTCCAAGTCTCAACGCATCTTTGCGGGAAACTATATTTTTTAACATCTCTCAGATGTGTGTGTGTATGTTTACCTAGTTCTGTTTTACAGAAAAAGAGCTATGCTCATACTGTCCTGTCTCCATACCTATAGTTGTCCAGTTTAGCCTTTAAAGTCATGAATATTTCTTGCTTGAACTACTATTTCATCCAAATTGTTCCATATTTCATTGCTTATGTTTGGAAAACTATATTTCTTAAAGTCTCTTCTACATGCAGTCTTTTTCAATATCATATATTATATATATATATTTTTTGAGTCTCACACCAATAAGTGTGTGTGTGTGTGTATTCATGGTCACCTGTCACCCAGCCAGTCTTCCTCATTTTGGAGCGAGCTCAGAGCTCATAGACCAATCTTTGGATAGAACTGAGACCACAACACACTCCACACACAAGGACAGCGAGACCATAACCCCTCGAATTACATCCTGTACCTACTTGCTGCTTGGTGAACAGAGGCTACACATTAAGAGGCTCGCCCATTTGCCCCACTGCACCCAGGAATGGTACATACATCATACTGAGTTCCAAGTGACTCCAGCCACAGTTTACCTTATCATCCCCAGCCCACAATGTCTTGCCCGTTGAGTCAAAGGTGAGTGAGGTGACCTGGCCGGCAACCTTGCTGGTGCCGCCCTTGGGGTAGTGGCCAGTGGACATGTTCAGCACCTGCACCATCCCACGACTGTTGCCAAGCTGTGGTCTCAGTGGTCAGGGAAATAACACAAATGAAAGAGGAACTATTGGCAGGAATGAAAATACCCTCAATGGAATTTTATCTGATACATATGTATAAATTACTTTCACATTATCAGTGCAGATTTTTCAATGGTTTTAAATGTAATTGACTGTTCAAACAACTTAACATCTCCATCCACTACAAATAGCTGAGATTATCTGTTTATCTTTATAAGTAAAAATCCTCTCTATAAATAAACAAATTCAATCGATTGAAAAATATGCCTCTATGGGCAGCACAGCTCTGGCCCCACAGCACAGGCAAAGGATACCACAGCCCAGTTAGAGTTGAATGGATGGAAGACACAGGAGAGGACCTGCGTGCCTGCTTGGTCTGATACAGAGCGCAGACACTGGCCAGATAACACACTCCACAGGCACACTTTGCCATCCTCGCCACACGACAGTAGGAGGTCATTAGTGGCAGACCAGTCAAACCCTGCAATGCATGAGTCATTTCCATTATACTAGTCACATTACAAGTACAAAGCCAAGGTCACAAGAGAGATCAGCCATTCATGCTGTGTTCAAGATAAGCTAACATAGAATAGTAGTTAACATAGGTTAGGTGAAGTTACACCTTAGCCTAACCTGACCTAACCTCACTTAATCAAATCTAACCTAAAACCACCCCAAAGGGAAACTGGAATGGCTAACCTTACACAACCCTAAAGGGACTGGCATTTTTCCCCCAGTCTATTCAACCTCATTTAATCGTGGCATACAATATGAAAAGAAAGCAGCAAGCATGGGGGAAACAGGAGCAGGGTGTTGGAGGTGGTGTTGCTGGGAGGGAGGGAGAGAGGCTCACCAGTGACACCAGCTGTGTGGAGTTGAAGTGTGTGCAGGACTCTGGGGTCACCATCGGCCACCTGACATATGGACAGTGAGCCATCCAGGGAGCAGCACGCCAGCAACCCGGAGTCATTGTGGGCAAACTTCACCATGCTCACGCTGTCCCTGTGCTGAAATGCATGCAAACACCATGAGTGAGGGAAGAAAGTGCTCTGCCTTCCTTGATTGGCATGGAATTATTAAAGGAAATGAGAGAGAGAGAGAGAGAGAGAGAGAGAGAGAGAGAGAGAGAGAGAGAGAGAGAGAGAGAGAGAGAGAGAGAGAGAGAGAGAGATGGAAAGAAGTAAAGAAAGAATGAATGACATATAGATATAAGACAAAAAAAGGAAATTAAGTGTCCTCTACATGAAACGGTCACAGGAAATTAAGGATATAGAGAGAAAGGAACAAAAAAGTGGAAAGAACGGGGGGAAAGAATATGAAACAGAGACAAGGAGAAAGAAGGAAATCAGTGGCCATACTGCAGCTCCTCTCACCTGGTCAAAGATGTGATGGACTCCCGAGAAAGCATAATTCTCTCCAATGGATGTGCCGCCCACAATGGCCTTGGACGCCTCAGCTCGCTGGGTGGGGACGAGAGAGCCGGCCGGTGGAGGGGCACGAGGGCCTTCCACACTCTGGCTGCCCGGCTGAGAGAAGGCCATGCTCATGCTGCGACTCATGTGGGGGGAGTCGCCCTGCAGAGTTCAAGATTTTTAAGTACAACAAAGCAACAAGTACTGACGCCAAACACTGCTACTTCAGCTTTTCCGTCTCCTACCATATTAGAGAGTGGGAGAAAAATTTTATAATAAGGATTCATGCTATTTTGAACTTCACAGTTTTGCTACTTGAATATAATGGATTCAGTCATGAAAATTTTGTTACATTACATCTGTAGGTATTCAGAATTCCATCAGACAGGGTTCTATTGCAAGTATTTCTGTGTCAAGGAAAAATAATACAGTAGAGAAACTGTAATAAATCTATATACGTATTGTTCCAAATCAGAGTGTGGAGTATACAGTACCTCCGTGGTGAGTCTGGAAGCAGAACGGAGACTGGCAGTTCTACTCTTGAGGCTGAGCTGGTCAAGGGTGACACAGTACCTCTGCTGCAGGAGAGCAAGGCGGGTCCTCAGGTAGTGACGCACAGCCGGCCCGTCCTGGCGGAGAGAGAGTTTGGTACTACATGCACTGTCTTTCTTAAAAGAGAGATGCAGTTCTTTCAGTAAGTGAAGTCCCAACATGCCACACTGATCCACTCACCTCTCTGGCGCTGTCCCTGAGCAGCTGACTCCGCCGGCGGATGTACAGCGTCTCTGAGGTGCAGAGGAGGATTTGTTACCTGCATGCCACTACACTGACACATGGCAATCAACTACCTTCATATGTATTTGGATTTACACTTATTCATATAAAAGGTTATTCTACATAATAAATTCCATCTCTGAGGTGCGATGGAAGTGAGGAATCAGCAAGACACTTACTGAAGCCTGGAGATGCTGGTGCTCGGTGGTAATTGAACTTTGCATCCACAGCAAGCACCTGCTGCCACCAGGCCATTGCTGTCAGGCAGCAGGCTTCACAATGATGTTCTCATCTCTTTCACAACCTGTCACACAGAAATGAATTCATTGTTATTTGTATCTTCTCTCCTTATGACACACACACACACACACAGCTATTGTCTCATGGCAGTAAATAATGTTCTTCTTCAACTCATGTGATATAATGAAGACACAGTAGAATGCACCGCAATATAATCAGGATTGGAGAAAACTTCCTTTTCATCCAAGCACCATAAACTAATCACTCCATCAACCATATCACATTTTGGCATCCCACAGTCTAAAATACCAACTTTTATGACGTTGAATCCCTACACCCATGGCGATCATTTCTACTTGAGTGACGTGTGCCATAGTTTCCTGCAACCTGTTATATGAGTCCCTTGAGAGAGCAGGGAGGCGAGCTCTGGGGAAGGACATCACTCCTGCAGCAGAGGGACACCCGGGGCTGGAGAGCAGGAGGTACAGCTATCCTAGGGCGCCCTCTCCTATCGTGATACTCTTCCTTGGCCCTGCTATGGTCTCTCGCCTTCTGCTGCTACTGTTAGCTTAGTGTCCGTGTCTCATGCTTCTTCCTTTATTTTCCAAGTTACCTTTGATAGCACTCGTGTCGATGTGCAATCCAGATCGCCTGCCACTGTGCCACACTGCCACTGCTTCACTGCCACTTCCTTCACTGTTCGTCTGAGTTACCACTTAGTGTCTTAGTCTAAGGATGGCAGTTTTGGTCCGAGCAGTACTCGGTTCACTCGGTTTTTGGATTTGAGTGAGTACTACTCGGTTTAGTCGGTTTTCATAATTCAATTACATGTTCAATTTATGCGTTGAAAATGTAATAAAGGCCTTCAAACTAAAGAGTAAAGATTTTTTTTTTTCGGTATTTTGTTGGGGCAGAAGGCGGTGCATGCCGCACAACCATCCAGACATTAATGGAATAGTCCAATTTTAAGAGCAAGCCTAACAGTGCCAACAGTCCAACACACGGGCTTGGCTGAAGGAAAGAGAGACCTGTACGAGTACACGACGAGTAGGCTTACTCAGTCAGTTCACAGTTGGCAGTTAGTAGTGGTGGGCAAGTACCGCTAATTTCATTACCGGTACGTACCGGTGCAAAAGAAACCGTTACCGATACTATCGGTACTGTACCGGTACACACACACACACACACACACACACACACACACACACACACACACATATATATATATATATATATATATATATATATATATATATATATATATATATATATATATATATATATATATATATATATATATATAGACACACGGCCGTCTTCATAATATATTGTGGTTCCCTTTTAAAACTGATGGGAAATACCTAAATTATAGCAAACTAACGTGAAAAAAATAATTCGTAATGGTATGAATTGAGTGGTATGCAGCAGCAGCAGCAGTAGTAGTAGAAGTAGAAATGCAATGGTAAAATGCCGGCCAACTGCAGTGTTACTGCACCGCCAGACGCCAGTCCGCCAGACCGCCACCCGTCCCGGCCACCGATCCGCCGAGTGGTGCCGACACATTATTCATTCTTAGCGGTACGAAGCAGCAGAGTCCCAGCACAGACGCTAGACGGTACAAGCGTCAAGCGGTACCGGAAATGATGCCGGCACATTCAGTCGTACCAGTACAGACGCGTCTCGCCGAGCTACCGCGGCTCGGCCGACGGAATGAGGCAGCGGGCCAGTGGCACGCGCTTCTTACAATAAGAAGGGTCTACGGTGTCAGAGATTAATGGCCAGTTTTCACTATTTTAATCCCCACATAAGTTTGTGAAGCTGTATAAAATCATTGAGTAATAGCCAGAATAAATATGAAAACACGTCATGTTACTGCAGGGGTTAACACGGCGGGGCGAGGCGAGGCGATAGAGGCACCTTGCTTTGCTCCGGGCTATGTGTTTCCTACATATCATAGCTTCCCCTTGCTCAATAAGCGCTAAGAATAGGACACATTTCGCTATACGCTATTACTTGCAGTTTGTGTTGACAGACTAGGATAATAAAGAGGGACGCCAGAGATGAAACGTATACAGAACGGTGAAATAACGACACACACACACACACACACACACACACAGTCTGAGTCCTATCCGAAGATCTGTCTATGTGCTCTGAGCTTGTTCCGTAATGGGCAAGGCTGGCTGGGTGACTACCGGGCGACCATAGTGAATCACACACACACACACACACACACACACACACACACACACACACACACACACACACACACACACACACACACACAGCCACCTCCCCCTCCAACACCCTCCAGCTGGGAGCTGGGTGTCAGTGGTTCCAGCTGGTGGGCTCCCCCATAACGAAAGATAAAGGCAACACACACACACACACACACACAGTCTCAGTCACAGTCCTATCCGATGATCGCTCTGTGAGCTCTGAGCTTGTTCCGTAATGGGGAAGGCTGGCTGGGTGACTACCGGGCGACCATAGTGAATTACACACACACACACACACACACACGCTAAGTACCATGAAAGAAAATGACACACACACACACACACACACACACACACACACACACACACACCTTTCCCTCCAACACCCTCCAGCTGGGAGCTGGGTGTCAGTGGTTCCAGCTGGTGGGCTCCCTCATAACGAAACATAAGGCAACACACACACACACACACACACACACACACACACACACACACACACACACACACACACACACACACACACCCACCCCCACACCCTCGGGCCTGGAGCCAGGTATCGGCCTGGGTCAAGCCGGGGTGGGGGTCAACCTCCTTGATGACGTCACATATATTCGTTACGCAAATCATTTTGAAAATGAGGATTCCCAAAAAGGCAGCTGGACACGAATGTTATAAAAATTCTGACTCGTTATCAATCGAAACTAACTTCTAAAATACAAAAACATTGCCGAGAAAAGGAATAATAAAAATAGCTCAAAAATATACTAAATAAAGTATTAGAACTTCGACTTGCTTAAACACAATTTCAAAGCCCACCAATTTCATTCAACTGAATCGATAACGTTTTTCAAAAATTATGACTATCATTTCGATATATCAAAACCTGGCAACTCGCCCTATTAGAAAAATAATATTTAAAAATGACGTTGTTTACAATATTAACAGGACTACATATCATTCTTAAAGTCCACATCTTTAACTTCTCAGGAGCCTTGCACACTTTTCTCATGATAAACCATCTTTTGAAAACACAAACACTTCGCTACAACCTCAAATAAAAAATCACAGATAGCGGAGGTAAAAATTTTAGCGTATTTTGGCCCTCCCATTCAAGTCATAAACACCCTCTACATCACCGTACTTCACTCAACTCAAGCATGGAAGACACGTAAAACACTGCAAACTATCATTAGAAACCCTTAAAAGGCACTTGTGACTCGAAATAAATGAACTGAGACAAATATAAATAATAGTGGAAGTCGAGCATCTGGGACCGGCATTTTGGGCGGGACCTGGTGATGACGTCACAGCCTGGGGCTCGTGACGTCACGGGTAGGCCCGCTTCTCGCTGAGCCTCCATACCACACAAATCAGATAATTGCGGATATATCTCAACAACTGACATGAAAGATTAGGCCTATGGGTCCACTTTGTGACCTGTCTGGCCTGTAATGAGTGAGAGATGAGGCAGATAATGGCTGAGAGAGAGGCGGCGGGTCAGGGGATCGGTTTGTTTACGTTTTCAAGATTTGAATGATTTGGTTTTTATAAGTATGTGCAGGTGTTAGTTCACTGATATGTTGTCCTGGAGGTTACCAACGTTAGGTTATGACATGGCACCACCGTGAAATGATGAGTTACGCCAATATATTACTTACGTTAGCCAAAGACTGCTCGACGGCGGCTGTCCGTGTCACTAGCAGGCACCCACACTCCACTGTCCACTTTGTGTCCTCAACCATGTTTAAATAGTTAACCTCTGATTACTGAGAGGCTACACACACAATATTCTCTTCGCTACTATAGATATCACTATTATCGGTATCTGCATCTCCACTACTCAATGTCCCTCACGGTCAGCAACTTGTCCTGCCAAGTGCAGCGCGGCTCACGGACTGGTGGGCAAGTTCCGGCACCTTCCTCACACAACTAAGTTCGATTCCTAAGCGGGATGAGATAATTTGGGCTTGTCTGTAATATTCGTACACTTAATCCTATGTATAGTAGTAGTAGTAGTAGTAGTAGTAGTAGTAGTAGTAATAGTAGTAGTAGTAGTAGTAGTAGTAGTAGTAGCAGCAGGCTGCGGCAAGGCGGGGGCAACTGCCTTCACACCTTGTGATGCCTAATAAATAAAGAAATCTCCTTTTATCATTGAGAGAGAGAGAGAGAGAGAGAGAGAGAGAGAGCACAGGGGTGGTAGTCAGGTCAGAGTGATGGAGGGCAGGAGTGACTGAAAAGTTGTAAATCAGGCAAGAGACCTAAGTCAGCATATGCTCATAGGTCTTAATTTATGTATGTATAATCGTGATTGTTTGTATATATTGCACAACAAAAGATAGAAGAAAAAAATACGGGTTATGGTGTTTCAACTTGGAGCAGCCATTCCTCTTGATATCTCTACGTATATGTATGGTTAATAAAAGACTGAAGAGAGTAAAGAGTAAGACAATAAGACAACTGGGCATCCATTAATAGGTAAGTCCCTCCTCACCGTTTTCATTCACCAATCCGTAGTGACCAAAACAGTGAACACCAGCTGATGTAAACACACACCTCTCACCACGCCGCCCTACCGCTGTGTCTGTCTTTGAGGGTTGGTGAGGTGCTCGTGTGGCATTGAGGGCGTGGCCAGCAGAGTGACAGCCCAACATGGCCAGTGTGAGGAGCTTGACTGTCCTGTGTCACCACCTGGGGCGCCTCACGCTGGGGCCCTCGCCGGTGCCTGCCCTGCTGGCCCCGGCTACCCTGGGTTCTCACTCCCTCCTACAGGTAAGGCCATCACTGCCAAATACCCACCAAGACTATGGCCCGGATTCTGAAATGCTGTTCTCAGTTCTTTTCATTTTTCAAGTGTGATTTTGGAGTAAACAAAATTAGAGTAAATAATTCAATGGATATTGCGATATTGTATAAGGATTGGAAAAAGGAGACTGGAGGGCGAGATGAAGTTATGGTAGGAAGAGTGTGCGTAGAGAAAGTTTATTATGGATTAATCCTTCGCATGGTACTGATGGTTCACCCCTAACTCGGACCGGGGCACTGTCCCCGAGAAACCGTCCCGCACGCTCGCCTCGATTCCCGGCTCCCCTTGCAGCCCCTCCACCCAGCTGATTTGACTTCTCATTAAATGAGAAATATATGGTATATAATTTTGTATTTGCGCAAGGGTTCCTTGAGACATGTCATGTATTTTAAGGGTTACGCAAGGGTAAAAAGAATCAGAAACGCTGCCTTATTCATTACTATATTCTCTCTCTCTCTCTCTGACCAATAGTGTGACTTCATATTATGTGACATCAAATCAGCTGGGTGGAGGAGCTGCAAAGTGGGAGCCGGGAATTGAGGCAAGCACGTGGGATGGTCTCTTAGGGACAGTGCCCGGACCGGATCGCAGCCAACTCGGACACACTCTATGGGTATTCACTTCTAATTGCAAATAATGGCATGAGGTATAATACTGTAAAAAGAAATATTCTCATTCAAAAGTTAGGGTGGCTTAGATTACATTCAGATTAATTCTACTCATTAATAACATTGTTGTTTTCTTTATTGTATAGAATTGACAAAAAAGAAAAATGTTCAGAATTAAATATTTAGTCTGGATATATGAATTAAAAGGCCAAGATTGTTTCAGTATGTGCTTTTTTAACTTGACACAAATAGGAATTTAACATTCATTCATGTGGATTACAATGATCACATACAGGTGAGGAAATACAACTACTACCACATCGACCGACCCAAGCCAAATGAGAAGAGGAACTTCCTGTTCATGGTACACTACCCTGAGGATGGCCAGTACACTGTCAAGCCACTCAAGACAACTAAGCTGGCCGGCAGAGACCCAGAGACAGGTGTGTGCCTTGACCAACCCTGCCTCACTGCCTCATGGGGGATGGTGGATGCCTAAGAGATCCTATTGAGTCGTAGGAATGTAAAGTGTCATGCTAAAACCTTTGTGGCATTTTTTTTCCGGTTTTGATGCCAGTCCCTCTGTGCAGGCCGCATTGTTGTGGGCACACTGGGTGGCGGGGCCAAGAGGAACTACCGCTGGATTGACTGGTACAGAACAGGACCCACAGATGGAACCTTTCTGGAGGAGAGAGTGATTCACGTCCAGTATGACCCTAACCGATCAGCGAGGATTGCGCTTGTTGGTGGCGGGGACAGCCTTCGGTAAGAGGGTTGCTGTTTTTTAAAGGTGTTCAAATGAGATGCCAATCCCCCAAACAGTGTCAAGAGAGTTAGCCAAAAGAATGGAAGAAATGTCTAGAAACCTTATTCCTTTTACAAATATTTCATAATTTTTCCAGTGAATAGACGGTGTAGAGGAGGTTCTTCTTGATGTATCATATCATATTTCATTATTCACGTATCATCATCATTGTCCTCAGTGTAAGAAATGTGTAATGTGCATGTTCTGCCATCCCACAGATACATTTTGGCCACAGAAAACATGAAGGGTGGAGACCTCATCAAGACCTCCAGCTTCATACCCAGGATTCCCGGTGAGTGACGGGAGCGAGGCAAGTGATGCTGCTGGCGAAGGGATGGACACTGTAGTACATGCTTTAATCTGCTCTCAGTAGTTCCAATCTAAATAGAATTGAGGGAATCAAATTTAGAATATACAGGCAGGACAGGTATCCTAACCAAGGTGTACACACACACACACACACACCATACATGATAATTCAGTTTTAAATATCAGAATGTACATCACATATATTGAACTAGAGATGGGGGGATTGTTTCCTTTCTTGATCCCGTTCCTCCCATGCAGTGCGGCCCAAGGAGGGGGATGCATACCCAGTGGGAGCCTTACCTACTGGAACAGCAGTCAATTGTGTGGAGGTCGTGCCAGGTGATGGTGCCAGGTGAGCACTCCTTGTTGCCAACAGTGTGCAGGTTGTTCATTAAATACCTTATGAACACACTTCCATTGGTGTCTTGTTACTTTGTTTTTGGTTTTGCTTTTAGGACTGTTCCATCTCAGCATTTCAGCTCTTCTTGGTGATTTCCAGAAAGGTGAAGGCTGCCGGCACTGCTGGCATCATCATGAAGAAGATTGGACAGAAGGTTGTGGTGCAGCTTCCCTCCAAGATGGAGCTTGCCCTTGACCCAAAGTGTATGGCCACAGTAGGTGAGTACTAATTACAGGTATGGACAGGTGGTATATGCTGCTTCACATATTTTCTGTAGTTTTGACCTAGAATACTACAGTACATGTTTATACAATCTATCAATCGCCAACATCGTTCACAGTGCCGAGTTGTGCAGTGCGTGACTGTTTTAATTATCAGTAGTATATAACATGTAGTATGTACTATGTGATAAATGAAAACCATTATTTTTCTTTCCTGGAAATTTTGCACCTTAAGACATTAGTAAATTTCTGATGTCTAGTTATTGAGAAGTAAATTTTTTATGTCTAGTTATTGAGAGGTCCCTATTCAGTTACTTGTGTAGATATAAATTGCCTCAGTTATATATGTAACGTAAAAATGAAATAATAATAATAATAATAATAATAATGATAGCAAAAACAGCAACACTATATTAGTATCAATAATAATAAGAGCAAAAGTTTAATAATAGTAATAATAATAATAATAATTAATAACAGCAAGAGGAATGATATCATTAAATATGATAATGATACAATGGTCAGAGAGAGAAAGAGAGTACTCTGACAGTTAAGAGAGAGAGAGACCTGCTGGCAAGTAGAGGGTGTGGGGTGGTAATAGGAGGCAGAGAAGCCTTCACAAAACTTGTTGCCTGTGCCAGTAAGTATGATTTGCTCAGCGGGCAGAGGGAGAGCGTGAGGTTTCCGTGCAAGAAAGACACGTCCTGGGAGGAAGCTCCCCTGTTAGTGAACCCACTGACGTCACTAGCCCCAGCTCTTTTCCCCTTAGAGCTGCGTGTAGGTCCACCTTCTATTCTATGGGCCTTGGATACAACAAGAGAAGATGTTGTGTGAGGCTGCATATGTATACAAACAATACATGTACAGTGCTTTACATACATTGTCGTCGTTTCTACACACCAACTTACCGAATTACTGTATGTACAGTATTTGTAAGTGACACCATAGACCCCGTGATATAGTGAAAAATCCGAAGAATGTATTTGCGAGTATGTATAAAAACCACGAAACAGTGAAGCCGCGAAAGTCGAACAGTGAAATAGTGAGGGAACACTGTACTCTTACCATTCCTTAAATGAATCCCATGTATTCAACATATTCCCCTTTCATTTCAGTATATTACATTCAGTGCATTGTTACTTGTTTGGCAGGCAGCTGTGTGACTCTTATGTGTTTCAGGGAGGTTGTCTAACCCCACCCATGGACAGAAGCACATAGGGTCTGCACAGCGGAACCGGTGGCTGGGGCGCCGGCCGGCCTCTGGGCTTTGGCAGCGTAAGGATGGTTACCGCGGTAGGAAGATCAAGCCAATTCCAAAAATGAAGAGCTATGGTGTCCAGAAAGAGAAGTTCCTTACACCAACTTTACCATCCCAACTGAAGGACCTCGCAAGAAGATTATACCAAGCACAGATCGTGTGTCTTGAGCAGAGAATTGTCTTGTTAATGTTGCCCAGATCTTTATTTCTTGTCTCTCCTTGAAGGTAATGGACAAATGAAAGTGTGATTGATGCTATCTTGTTTGTATATAATAAAGCCTTCACAATAGTTTCTTAGTCTATTATTATCTGTTATTACAATATTGTCCTCTGTCAGTCCTCATTCATCAAGGTGTGCAAATCTTCGCCTCAGCTTCTCCCTCTTCTTGAAGTTTTTCTGTCTGGGTTGTCGAGCAGCAACTGGACCACTGTCAACAGGGAAAATTAATATTAGAGTCAAATACAAGTAGAAATTTGTTTTACCTTTAAATGGCCACCTAGAATCATTCATGGGCCATCTAGATTTTGTATTACTGTACATTTACAGTATAGCGAGTGCAGTAATACTTACTTTTTGGTTTGTATCATTCCTCCAGTGTTAATACCCTTGATGTGGTACTGGGGTGTTGCTGCTCCAAAGAACTTGACATCTATTGCCTCAGGCTTCACCTTATATGGCTGGAAATGAATGAGCTATAGTTATCATCAATCACTTGTAGCACTGAGAGGTTCCCATTACACACAGCAAGGCATCAATAAAGGTCATGAGCATTCCTTCTAATGTTAAAATTGTTCCTGTAACAGGAAAATAAGATTCAGAATAATCAGCTGCAGCAGACACAAGAAATCAATTTTTACGTTCTCCAGGAACCATCCCTGTGTTACTCACCTGGGTGGCTACCTGCTGTGGAGTGAGTTTTGCCTGCCCTCCACGTTTTTTCATCTGAAACACACAATGAAAGGTTCTGTAAAGGCAGAGACTTTTCATTTCATTTCACTATCCATTCACTTTTGCCAGGAGTGTTCTTGGGCAAGTTTTGGGTACAGTTGATGCCAAGAATTTCAGTACAGGTCATGGCAAGGTGAGTGCAATATCTGGCATCACCGTAGTAGAGCAAGAAATATCCCACATTATAGGGATGATGAGAAAATGGTGGCAACGTTTTTTAAGACAAACCCCTAACAAGGTTTTGTCTTGGGCAGCATTGCCAACTGTCACTTCATCTCCAATTACCCTAACATGGGATATTTCCTGCTCTACTGTGTGGTTATGCCAGATCTCACTCACCTTGGAGCTAAGTGTACATGTAACTTTTTGAGAGGGGTACCTGGGAGAGGGTGTGTGTGTGGTACTCTGCCTGCAAGACTGAGGGTGGTGCATGGGCATACAGCAGCTTGCCATTGACAAAATCTTTGAGGATGTATCGAGCAGAGCGTGGGTTGTCCGGCATGCCTCGCTGTGTCATGAATCCTCGCATGACTGTAACATGAAAGGCAAAGTTACAGGAAGAGAAATTACCAGAAATGCTGGTCTGTATTGGAACATTTCATACTAAAATTCATTTAAGACATCTATCTGACTGGCAGCTAACAGCCTCTGTGTTTCAATATCACAGAGCAAACCCATTCAAGAAAGGAGAGAAATATATAAATAAATATATCAAGCACTATCTTACATCCATAGGAATTGAGTAGCTCCTCTGATGTTGGGGGTCGGTCTGGGTCCTCCCCCTCCAGGGGTTTGGGCAGCGTGATGCCGTAGGTGTGCTCCAGGACATCCCGGGGAATCCTGCTGGTCACCAGGTTGATTGGAGCAACTTCATCTCGCATCTACAGACAAAAGGATAAATTTACTACTCCTTCCTTTAGGGCTGGCATCATTGCACTACAAGGCCACCTGAAACAAGATTTATACACACACATAATACATTCTGTAAAATTAAATAAAAATTCATCTCTAGCCATGCTAGTCAATGATATACACAATGTCTGTGACAGATGATGAAGCCTGGAGACATAAGTACCTGGTCAATGGGGAGGATGCCAGAGATGATCATTTCCTGCTTGGTGGTGACAAAGGCTGGGAACACAAGGCCAGGACAGTCACATAGAAGGATGTCGTCTGCCAGGTATAACGTCTGTGGAGCAATCATGTGCACCATTAGTGTATGTTAACCCATCCACTGTCACACAGCACTTCGCTGAGGAATGACTGGTTTGTAACTGAAAACTGACTTAGCAACTGTGCAAGCTCATCATGTCCTATCTTTTCAATACCAATTATTACATTTTATTTGAATTGTTGTATATGGTTTGTACATACACTATTTCCTCAGGTAATGCATTCACTGACATACTGCTCTGACTGAAAGAGTGTGTCAATGTATATCATAACCTGTACTTGCCTGGAAATGTTTTGTTTTGCCTGGAGTAGCAGAGACAGACACTTTTTTGTCCTGCATGAGACAATTGATGGTGGAACTCTTGCCAACATTAGGGTAGCCCACCAACCCAACAGTGACGGTCTTCCCCAGCAGCCGCTGCCTCGTGTATACCGTGCGGAACACCTCGATCAGCTCACTGCGACTCAGGAGCTTACTAGAGGTGACAAAGCTACTGGGTTGACTCTCTGAGGAAGCTGAGGGGGAGCTTGTGTGTTCTGCTGCACTGCTCTCCACTCCTTCAGACTGGCAAGGTGGCACACTCATACCCTGCTTCTTCAGATTGACAGTCAGTGCTTCCAGATCTTGCCGACACTCCTCGATATTTGCAGTTTGTGTTTCCTCGCTCTCGTTTGTCTCACTATCCAGTCGCCTCCTGTTCTCTTGTTCCTCTGTGGCATTTCTTGCCTTCTCCTCCTCCTCCCGAATAGTGTCAAGCTCCTCGCCACTCAGAGCAGAGAAGAATACTGCCTTGATGCCTTCCTCCCTGAAATATTTGGCCCACATCTCTCTCTGAGCCTCCGTCAAAAAGTCAGACTTGTTCACCAGTAGCAGATTCTCCTTCTTGGGATCCACTTCCTTCACATATGCCTCCAGGTCCTCACAACGGAACAGTAGTGGGTTCCGGGCGTCCATGATCTGCACCACCACGTCACTACAACACAACAAGGATGGTTTAAGTAAGGGAAGGAAATTATTATATCACTTCAACACTCAGTAAGTTCACAGAGCATCACTTCACTTACCTCCTCTCTATAACTCTCCATAACTGCCTCCAAAACTCTAAATTCCTCTCAAAGGGAGTGAGAGTTATGCCTTCCACCTCCTGAAGCTTGGCCAGATTCCTGCGCCATGAGAGGAAACTGCTGCGCTCAGCCTCGGCCAGCTGCTCTGGGGTGGTCGTCATGTTCCATGGTGGCCTGTCAGAGGCGATACATTAACATGTCACAGAACTCACAATATCTTGGTGGGAGAGAAATTAGTCTGAAGATTCACTGCAAAGGAACATGTCACTGCATCACCTACACCACCACACCACCACCACCACCTGCCTGCGAGGAATACTCAGCATCTCCTTGTTGGCCTCCTGTGCGGCACGAATCTTTCTTTTCTCCTCCTCTGTTAACATTCCAATCTGTGTGACTGGCCGCACAAACTTGATATTCAGCTTCTCTGCCTGCAAAAAAAAAAGTTAAAATTATTTTCAGAGAACCAAAGAAATTCAACTTTTAAATTTTTTTTGCTGCAATCTGGTTTTGAAATTAAGTTTTTTTCCTTTTTCATACTACATCTGAACTTCATAGAAATTCCAAATGAAAATATGTAATCACAATATGTACTGATAAATTTCTGAGTAGCAAAGCACATTATTTGAAATTTGAAGAACAATTTACAGTTAAATTTGTGATGTGCTTCTTTCCCATTTAAATGTGAAATATGCATAAATTACCAATACATTGCATTTGGATGAAATTACTTTGGCAGACTTTTCCCTCACCTGGAATTCTGTCCCCGCCAACTCAGCAGTGGCCAGGAACTCATCCACGTGTGTTTGCTCCGTGATGGACTGCAGGTTGAGGCGGTTCCACTCCTGCCCATCATTAATCTCGGACGTGTGAAGCTGAAATCATGCAAATACTTGAGATCCTTCACTGTGGACAAGGATATGAGGTGTATGGTGTATAAGGAATGACCTAACCCAACCTGGTGGTATTGAGTGTTTAACAGCATCTACTAAGTTAAGGTTACTTCTCTATGTACTTCTTTTCTTCAGCAATGACTCACCAATGATGTTCCCACTTTGTTCTTTGCATGCTTGGCCTTCATCAGACTCCTCCCCAGACTGCCACTGCCATTCTTCTTCCCCATCCTGGACGTGTCACTCACCACTCGTCTCACACTGTCAGAAGACACTCTTGTTATGACTCACTGCCACACACCTGCCCATGCAGTCCCTGTGGCCTCTCCACCACCCACATCCACCCCTGCCTCACCTGAAGCCTGGATCTGACCAGTTGGTGGGGACCAGAATCCCCTTCAGGTTAGGTTATGTGGGGACCAAGGCAGGAGGGGTTACATTAGGTTAGGTGTATTGACCCTCTCTTAATTTATATGATGGGCATCACAGAGGAATTGTCCCCCCTAAATATTACCCAAGCTAAAAATGTGCCACCAATAAATCTATTTCCATGAAAACTTTTCTCGAGGACTAAATTCACTTATTTTTGCGTCCCTCACTCGAAAAGCCAGCTCTCCCACCCTCCCACCGCAGCCAGTCCCTGTAGCTTGTACAGGCTGGGGTGATGTAACATTCACCTGCCTTGTCCCTTCTCACTTGTATACCAAATATATAGTGAACCATAGACATTGCCAGCACCATTACTACTACAATCGCTGCCAAGGTGGACTATGAGAGAGAGAGAGAGAGAGAGAGAGAGAGAGAGAGAGAGAGAATCACATGGCAAAACACAAACAATACCAAACAATACACTCCCTCCACACAGCACACCACTCTCATATAGCCATTACCCACCAACACACCCTTTGCTCCTCCCTCACTTCACTCCTTCCCTAGTAATGTTAATGAGGCAGATCAATCCGTACTCACCACTACTCACTCACCACCCGCACCCAGCTGGCCAATGCACGTGGCTGCCAATGACGTGCTGCCAGCCTCACGTGGAAAACATCTCGTACTCCATTGTTATTATTCTATTATTATTATTATTATTTATTACCCATTATTTATTACCTATTATTTATTACCGCTTGTATAATCATAATATACTACTGAAAAATGTATCAAGGCTGAGACGCGGGATAACAGTGGAGACATTTTTTTTTTTATAGATAGATAGGTAGACAGACACACATAGATTATCTAATTGACTGACTGATTAAATGATAGACTGCCAGGTAAATATACTGGTTCACATATCTAAACTCAAAAGTGGAATGTATTGTGTGAGAGAAAGGAGACATAGATAGACAAGATATACAAGACAGCTAATGGTAGTTACACTGACATGACTTGGGAGAAAACTGACAGATAGACAGAGATATAAAGACAAAATGATAGACTGACTGTCACTGACATGACTGACTGACTGACTAGACAGACAGACAAATACATATACTGTTTAGAAAAAAAAAAAATGGTGAATTAGAACAAAAACTACAAATTAGAAAAAAAAAAATTGATAGAGAAGCAGACTAGAACAAATATGAATTTTCTACAGAAGCAAGAAATTATGTTAAGTAAGTTTAGGAGGCATTTACGTAAAGGTCTATTCCAGCAAAACTAATCGGGAATAAACTCTTGCTTCCTCATCTTCACCTCCAACTTGTCTGAATATTAAGTAGGAATATCACACCACCTCACCACCTTACTCACTTCAGACAGTTTTTTTTTTTTTCTATGTAAGAGGGGAAAGGTGGTCAAGGGCAATAAAAATGATTAAACAAAGAGGCCCACTTAGATGCCAATCCCTAAGCAGGTCCAAGAGGGTCTGCCAAAAGAATGGTCTTGAAACCTTCCTCTTAAGTGGTAAGCAATGACAGACACTTACAAATGGATGCTTTATTCATCACTATCCTTGACAAAATTGAGGGAGCCGAGAGCAGCGGTAAAATTGCTGGTGGCAGCTGAGAGGAGGCTATCACTCAGCACTCAGCCCCACCTTTGGGTAACAAGTGGGGGAATGCCTGACTGAATGACTGCAGCCCTCAACACAAAGGCACAATATGACACGCTGATTATCTCCAATACAATAATACGTCATGCTCTGCGGCTTGAGGGTCAGAGAGGATGGTTCTTTATTACTAGTTTTCACTTGAAGAAATGCTAACCTGGTATAAGAAATGCATAAAAGATGGAAGTATTTTGACAGCATAGAAATATGTCAATCTTCAGGCAAAAAAAATGGAACAAAAAAGTGACATAAACACACAATTTTGTAGCATTTTCATCCCTCAAGATTATACCAAGTTAGAGATCTTTCCAGCAGTGTACATCTTGACAGTTTGACGACTGCTGTATTACTCAAGCAATTAGCTTTTAGTCTCACCTTCCATGGCATAACAGATAACTGAACCGCGATGCTTCATAAATTTGTGCATCTGGTTCAGTTTCCTGCAGTCTATCTATTTATCTATCTAAGTTAAGTCTCAGTATGGCCTAGTATTGCCTTATAAAACCAGTTACAAAATAGTCATCAGAAAAAAAAAAAACTGGCATTAAATAAACATTTTATAATTAAAAGGTCATGAGGAAATACTAAATATCATTAAACAATTCACAACTTATTGGCAAATTAAAGCATGTTATTCATGAGTGAAGTCACTGTGCACTTCACTCATGGCAGTACAAAAGCCACAAGGATACAAAGAAAACAAACCTGAAAGCCACAACACAGTAACAGTAAAGCTAAAAACACACCAGAATTCCAAGTCAAGCTAAATAACAGTACATGAGTGGCTTTCATGGGAGGGACACACACTCACTGGCAGGACCAAGACAGATAGAGCCTTGTATTCAGAAACACTCATCTCTCTCACCACAACTAATTTCAAAAGCCAAAGAGACTAACCAGGTTCTCATGAATGCTTCTACAGTTAATAATGTAGAAATCTTGTTAATTCATCGCTAAAGTCATGAAAAACACTCTTAGAAACCTGGGCTGCTTCAACTAGAGCTTTTGAAAATAGTCGAGGTGTGAAGTGTTCAAGAATATGACCCAGAATGACCTTGTTCACTCTTCACCAAGACGACAACAACTAGAGGCACTGAGGGAGGTAGGGGCGGGAAGGTACAGGCAGGAAAGGAAGGGTGTGACTCTGTTTGTGTCCCCTGTCAACCAAATGGCCTAAGGAAAGTTCCCATATCCTCATCGTTTTGTGCATTCTAACCTATCTCTCTCTCCCTGATCTCTATCTCACACACACACCCTTAAACAAACACCTTTCAATCTATAAGTAGTTCTACACAGACTGACATCATCAAGAAGGCACAGCAAAAAAAACTTATACAAAAAAAGTCTTTAGAAAGTGAGACTATTAACTGATACAGACAGGATAGTAGTGTGTAAGTTAGTGAAATACCAAGTTTAAGTGACAAAAATGTTCAGCTTCAAGGAACGAGTGTTAACAGCTGGAAAAGAATAAGAAATTGACTCTGTTTTTGTTTGAATGCATTAAGAATAGTCAGACGAGGACACGTGGCCCCTCCCTCCAGGCCGACTACTGCACCACACCACACCACACCACAGCACACCACAACACACAAGGGTAAACACTCAGTCAAAACACCATTATCTTATCATACCAAAACTTGAGTCACATTTCCTGACATTTTGAGATGAGTTTATCATCAAAATACAAAGTGTCACACCTAAAGCCACCATACCACAGACAATGAACACACATGAAGCATTCACTCCAGCGGTTCATGGTGAGACAAGACAACAAGACAATCTCTGCACAACATTCCACTTTGTAATTCACAAACACGAGATCTTACATACATAGTTTCCTTATGAGGATCTCTATTTCAGCCATGTCACTGATTTGTCACCTTCCTGCTGGACATTTCTCTGGACACCTTCGCCTCCAGCACAGCGAGGCTCTCCATCTCTTGAGCCTCAGTCACAGTCTTGTGCTTGGCAGTTTGTTGAGTGTAAAAATAATGTGTGAATGTTACTCGTGAAAAAAGTACCACATTTTCAAAAAGTCTGCTATGCATATACCAGCACGTACATATAAGTCTATGGAATCAAATGTATAAGAGCAGAATATAAGCCATGATGGTACTCTAAAAATATATCTCTGATGGATCTGACTCTTCTGCTACAAAGTATGATATCTATGAAATGCTCGCTAAAAGCTAAAAACACATGCACACGCAGACACAGTGATACTTCAGTTCTGAGCCTCGGATTATCAAGTACAAAACGTGTAACATACAAAATATTTACAGAGTGCACCAGCCTTCAGCCTCTTCATCTCAGGGCAACACTCACACCAGCAAGGCATCACAGGGGCAGCAGCCACAGGTGAGGTGCCACAAAGCTGAGACGAAGAGGTTTTGAAATGCTAGGCTCTAAACATTTTGTTTGTTATCTAAAGAAACTAAAATTTCACAAACATGACAGGCATGAAACAATGTCAATGCTGCAGCATTTGATTTGAAAGTAAAGAGGAAGCAGTGATGTAGCCAAGGAGCAGTGTTGCCCTGCCACTCCTGTGCCTGCCCTCAGGAGGCACTGCAGGACACTCACAGGGTGCTCAATACTGCTGGTGTTTTCCTTAGCTGGGCAAGACTTAACAGACATGCAGGACAGCTGTGCCAAGGCTGACCACTGGTGCTGATGACAACCACTCACGCATCACACTTGTGTCAGTGGCGCCGTGTGTGGCTGTCGTTCATGACAAATTCTCTCTACACAAATAAAAAAGTTCATTGTGCTCTGATACAGGCTTAGTCATATTCAGATCAGTTACAGGCTCAAGCTGCTGAGTGTTTGTTTACTTCCCCTACAGCCTGAACTGCAGTGCACACTCCCAAACTGTACAATAATAGTACTGCACATGAGAATGAACACAGACAAAATGTTTTTTTACTTTGAATTCTTAATTATATGAAATTTAATAAAAATATTAAAAACTATAACTGTATGTACAGCACAAATTTCACCATACTTAAATGTTAACAATGATTTATATTATAAAATAAATTCTATATGATTGCCACCATCATGTAGTTCCAGAACTAAAGAGGACCTAAAGTTCATTTTCACTTTTCACAAGCATGTATCTTGAGTGACTTGGAAAACTTTCTGAGTTGTATACTGTAGAGCTTCATACCTAGCTATACTGTACACATAGTACTTACACTTACACCACAGAGCAATGCTTCTAGTAGGCACCCTGCACTAATACATTACAGTAATATCAATTAAATCACTGCACAAAATACTAATCCCCCAGACTCACACTCACACTCACACTGACATCACAGTGAAGCAGTGGGCAGCAGGCAAAGCAAGCACTGCAAGCCTTCACTGCTTCTGCCTCACACTGCACTGCTGCCTTCATGGTGACCACACAGAGCTGCTCACCAACACTCATTCATGTACGGGCTAGCCTTTCACCACACTGTCTGGAACACTTTGACCAGATAAAAGAGAGAAATGTTATGAATGTATCAGAATGTTCTTCCATTCAGCTTTCCATTCCCTACTGACACAGCCAATACTGTAATGTGAATCACGTCACACTCACTCCTCTACAATCTCCCAAAACTTATGAAGATAAGATGAATATGTACTGAACAGGGATTTCAAATTAATCACATTACTTTTATATCTTCTGCAGCTATAAGATATGTGTGTGTGTGTGTGTGTGTGTGTGTGTGTGTGTGTGTGTGTGTGTGTGTGTGTGTGTGTGTGTGTGTGTGTGTGTGTGTGTGTGTGTGTGTCAGGTTTTAATGCTTTCTTGTACTTTAATGATTGTTGAAAGAATGAAGAGAATATTTCAGGTGTAATGTTCCTTATACAAGTGAATTTCAAAAGTCAACAAATACTTCATTGCTTCCTGCCTTCACATGACGATAAAAACAGAATATACTGGATGATGGAGACATACTTCCTTTCTGTTCTCCCCAGTCCTCACAGAGCCAGGGGCATTGTGTTAAGGTGAGCATGGCACTGTCTGCTCGCTCCCTTTACTCTTGCCCTATGAACGCTGATGGAAAGCAAATCAGTGTGATCTGAAATACTTCTATTGTAAAGACACTCTCACTGACAGGCACAGATGGGAGGACATGCTGGGAAGAGTGAAGGCTTCTGCTTCTTTCCCTAACCTTTCTTACCCTGCACAACACACACACATACATCCACACACACAGAGGAAGGAGAACACAGCCTACCACCACCACCACCACACCCTTGCTACCAGTCCCTGTTGGCCACCACTGTGCGATAAACAATGCTGACTTGGATGAGGATGATGATGATGACCACCACATCATCTGCCAGTCCCAGCAGCCCCAGGAAGGCCTCGGGGATGATGTCGATGGGGCTCACCACATACAGGACTGCCATCACCACTGACAGGATCACCCGCAGCTTGAACGCCATCAGGATCCCGCGCCAGGTGAACAGCTCGGCCCAAATGTGGCGGAGGATGGTGGGTAGGTCCTGTAGCTGGCCATACCACTGGGGGAAGGGGGGGAGGACAGACACAAAAGGGCTTTATTGATGGTTTAAGGTTATGTGTATATGGTAAGACACAATTATTTGCACTTATTCTCATGTTTTCTTGATTCATTAACCTATTTTTCATTTCTTTATGTAACAGCAGCACTAGTCAAGGAAAAAAGTGGGATATAAAAAAACAACTCCAGAACTCTGTGCCTGGTTCTATATTTCCTCCTTCCTTTGACTTGAACTCTTTCAGAAGGCAGGTTCCAAAACACTTATCCTGCAATTTTGTGTGACCTTTCCCACCTTTCTTTAAGGAGTGGCACCTTAGCAGATCCTTTCCTTAACTTTTTTGCTGCTCTTGGCCTGCGCTCCATTCTCAAAACAAATAAAACAGTAGCAAAACACATCCATCTAAATCTACTGATACTTTGCTAACCAGTGACAAATACTTACCGGTAAATGCCCCACTGATAAGCCATCTCCATACACAACAAACTTTTTTTCTTTATGTAAGAGAGAAAATCTGGCTAAAGGAACAAAAGCAATTAAACAGAAAGGCCCACTGAGATGCCAGTTCCCGAGCAGGTCCGAGAGAATGGGAAACATGTCCTAAAACGTCCCTAGTTCTTAAATGAGTTCAGGTCAAAGGAAGATGGAAATACAGAAGCAGGTTGGCAGTTCCAGAGTATAACAGAGAGCTTACCGATCTGGGATGCTGCGAGTACATTCTGTTGTATTCCTGCACCTGGGCCACCACCCTCTCCCGCTCCATCACTGCAGGGACGTCAGCCGCCATCACCTCCCCCTCAGAGAAGCACGGCAGCAGCAGGATGATCTAAGGGACGGTGGCAGCTGTACTAGTGTGATGGTATGATAGCTTAGTTAGGTTAGGTGTGTTACTGTGTTATTGTTGCTGGTGTTTGTAGTGGTGTTGTGAAAATGTGTGTGTGTGTGTGTGTGTGTGTGTGTGTGTGTGTGTGTGTGTGTGTGTGTGTGTGTGTGTGTGTGTGTGTGTGTGTGTTTGTGTTTTGTGGGAAAGTAGATGCTTATTACTAATACTATTACTTCTACATCTACGACTACTACTACTGCTGTTACTACTACTACTACTACTACTACTACTACTATCTACCTATTTCTTCTATTTCTTTCATTCTTCTCATGTCTACAACTGAGCAGCATCCCCCCTCCCCCACCAAAAAAAAAAAAAAAAAAAAAAAAAGAAAAATCGTAAGTAATTGAGTCCAAACCTCCCCCATTGAATAAACAAATGAGATAAACTGATACACACACACACACACACACACTCACAAAACAAAAAAATCATTCACTCACTCACTCACTACTTGACCTTCCTATCCAGTGAAGCAAAGGGACCACTAGAGCGAGAGCAGTGTACACGTTACCTCCTGGCGGCAGTAGGGACACAGCATGGGGGTGATGGTGAAGTTGGTCTGCCAGTTCTGAATGATGCATGTCGCTGAATGTATAGAAATAAAGGAAAACAAAATATATTACATGGTTATTCTCTCACGTCAGAAAATACAGTACGATATCTGAGCCTTGTTTCTTATTAGGTAGAAGTATTACATGGTTATTCTTTGAGGTCAGAAAATAAAGTATAATATCTGAGCTTTGTTTTTTAATAGGTAGAAGTATTACATGATTCTCTCAGGTCAGATAGTAAAGGAGGTCAATAAATAGCTTAGGAATTATTAAATCTGAGCCTTGTTTCTTATGGGGCAGAAATATTACACAATTATTCTCTGAGGTAAGAAAGTAAAGGAAGTTAATAAATAGCCTAAGAAGTATTATATCTAAGCTGTATTTTGTATGTTCTCTCTCTCTCTCTCTACAGACATAAAATATACAGTAGTAGTCTTTTTTTCCTCTCCTCTCCTCTTTTTTTTATTTATACTATGTGGGCTTTTCATGGGAATTTATGGGCTAAAGGGGATACTTTTGAGGGTACCTCCTATCTCAAAGCCCACCCGCTAGGAAACCGTTGCCCTGAGTGAGGAAGCCCAACCTGCACTCAGACCGTGGACAGGATTTGAACCCGTGCACTTGGAGACCCCTCGGATCCCAAAGCACGCATGGTTCCACTGTACCATCTGTTGACTATTCAGAGCAAACTTCATTGATCTCTCCCTCTCTCTCATGCAAAGAATCAAAACAGTTTCTTTTCCTCCTCTTCAGTTGTTTCTCACATTCACTCACACCTCACACCAGCATTTATTTCTTTATTTTATGTAAGAGGAGAAATCTGGCCAAGAGCAACAAAAATGATTAAACAAAGAGGTCCACTTAGATTCCAGTCCCTGAGCAGGTCCAAGAAAGTTTGTCAAAAGAAAGGGATAAATGTCTTGAAACCTCCGTCCCGTTCAAGCCATACTCACCACAGTAGACATGGCCGCAGTTAGTCTCCAAGGCAAACCTGGCCGGGTCCATACAGATAGGGCACTCATTTTCTGAGGCCGACCTCCTCACACGCACCATCTCTGTGTTTGGGTTGCGCAGGGTGAG